>NW_024881918.1:0-205000 GCF_019059575.1 Amphibalanus amphitrite | reverse complement strand
TGCCATTTCTAGCCAAAAGAGAATCACTAGCCAGCTATGGTACAGCATAGCAAGACGCTCCTATACCAGCCCGCTATGTAGAGATTATTGCACCCTCAGCCATTTTAACGTGAAAAGTTTGGATCCGTCACTTCCAGCCAGGCTCTCAGGTCATAAACTGGAGTAAAGCAAAATGTCAACTCTGAACAGACATGCCACGCAACCGGCCCTCTTTTCAATATTATTAGCTTTCTGCAATCATCGTCTGACTCCATCTCGATCAAACGCAGCATCCGGTTTCTACAGGGGCGTTTGACTGACCGGCCACACAATAACCAAAAACAAAATCAAAGCTTCATGCACACATAAGTAGGAAACGGATGAAAAAGGCACAACCACGGCACAACTCTGCGCGGTAAACAACGGACAATGTCCCACGCAAGATCCCGCGTTTCTTCAGCGGCCTTGAACGGAATGAAAACATTACATTTCTTTTTTGGAGCTATTTGATGACGTCAAAAAATACAATACCCGTTGTAATGGTCAAAATCGAGACAATTACTCACAAAAATGTTTCCCTTTGAGCATTGCAAATAAATAATTTAAAGTATTTAAATGACATTGTTTTTTTCAAACAAATCAATATTATTTGCTTACTTAAACGTCATATACAATGCTGAGATCACTACGGGGCTGTCTTAGAGTGTAGCTGCACTGGCAACCTTTAGGCTAGTCTCCAGGGGTCATTATACCAGAACAACATGATTCTACCAGCCAGTAGTTCATTTTTCTACTAGATTGGTGCTACGCTCAGCATTTAGGTGCCAGATTCAGAAAAAAAAGAGTAAGGCGTACCGATGAATAGGTGCCAGAAACAGCTAATTAAGGTCATTTTCCATGATTGGTGCTGGTATCCACCAAATAGGTGCTGAGGACCAATTTTGGGGCGAGTCAGCTTTTAGGTGCCAGAAATAGCTTTTCTGGGACGCAATTAAATGGCGTCCCTTATATACTCTAGTCCAACTCTAGTCGTGAGTGCCCGCCCTAAATTCCCGAAAAGTCACGTGCTTAACAATAACCAGTATTTTACATTCTCGCGCACTACGAACTTGCTGACCGACCTCCAGAAGATT
Organism: Amphibalanus amphitrite; assembly: GCF_019059575.1. Lineage (NCBI taxonomy): Eukaryota > Metazoa > Arthropoda > Thecostraca > Balanomorpha > Balanidae > Amphibalanus > Amphibalanus amphitrite. The sequence continues at coordinate 203,888 of NW_024881918.1, read as the reverse complement.
TGACTACAGCAAGCTATTGAGAAAATGGTTAATTATGAACTAGATAAGTGACAATAATACAAATAACGTGACTTTTGTCGGGCGATATGAGTTTTGAACGGCCCTTCACCATTATCAGAAGCCCTTCATGATACTTAGCGTCCCTCGCTACGCTCGGGCCGCTCAGCATCATGTCGGGCTTCTGATAATGGTGTCGGGCCGTTCAAAACTCATATCGCCCTCCAAAGTCACGTTATTGTACTATTATTGTCGACGTTTCGTCACCCTTATGACATTTTCAAGACATTCATACTTGACATACAATTGCAAACATATACAGTATTCATTCAAGTAATGCCAGTCATGGCTGCCACAAGATTAAACAATATTATTATCACAATTATTAGGATTGTGATAATAATATTGTTTAATCTTGTGGCAGCCATGACTGGCATTACTTGAATGAATACTGTATATGTTTGCAATTGTATGTCATGTATGAATGTCTTGAAAATGTCATAAGGGTGACGAAACGTCGACAATAATAGAAGAGATGCTTAAACTGTGGATATATTTACTTACAATCATGAGCTTTGGAGAAGTACTCGCCGGACATGAAACATCGACTCGAGCTCTCATACGAAACATCGAACGAACATCTCGAAAAATCACGAACGCTGAAAACGCTGTAGCATTTAACAACATTTGTATTGAAAACAATCTGCTTCCGAAGTACACTGATATACGCTTAAGCAATGAGGCAGTGCGGCGTAACAGGATCACACTAGAATTCAGAAGAAATCTGGTGGAAAATGAGACTCAACAGAAGGAGAAGGCGCTCCAGCTGTTGAAGAAGAAACTCCGAGAACAAGAGTTGGAGCTGGACGAAAAACAAATGACGAGGGAGCTGCGAGACTCCACCATGGCTGCTCTAGCGCGTGAGCTTCAACAGCACAAACGCGTTTCTACAAACAGGATCCAAAAAAAGCTCAGTAACCTTTACGGAGGATGGGTACCTATTCCAGAGAAAAACGATGGCTATATTAACCTGTCAGACATAACTCTAACTGAAAGCCAAGAGGAACTTCTAAACCTAGGCGTAAACTTTCAGTACGCACCACACTTTTCCCAAGAGAAGAAAAAGGCTGCATTAGAGATGCTGTATCAAGACGCAGTGAAGCTAAAAACTCAGAACAAGATCGATATTCACCCAGATTTTCAAGACCTTCTGATCGGTGAGAGCACCAAGAACCGAACCGGGGGTGGAGCCAAGTCTCTTCCGCCGCGCTTGAAAAAGGCAGCCCGAGAACTCAGAGAGAACGACTCGATCGTGATTCGTAAGGCTGACAAATCCGCGGTATACGTCATTATGAACAGGAGTGATTATGATGAGAAAGTGACTAGCATTTTGAGCGATAGTTCAAAGTTCACACCAATTACGCGCAACCCGACCGAACAACTAAAAAAGAGTGCCAATGACTTAATTGCCTCCGCTAACAAACACATCAAGGTGGGGCAAAAGATGTCCCCGATCACTGGTGAGTACAATCCGGGGTACTTTTATGGTAACCCTAAAACACACAAAAACAACAATCCCCTGCGTCCTATCATCTCGCAGATACCACTACCCACCTACCAGCTCGCAAAGAACCTAAATAAGCTACTTTCCCCCTACGTACCTCAAACTTATTCTTTGAAATCATCCAGTGACTTCATTGATCTGCTCAGGGAAAAGGAAAAACGCGGTTTGCTGGCGTCGCTAGACGTATGTAGCCTATTCACGAATGTCCCAGTAGAGCGGACGATCGACATCCTAATGGACTTCTCCTACCGTAGCGAGGGAGCTGCCCCGCCCGAGCTCTCTGAACATGTGATGCGTGCCATGCTACGTCTCTGCACGAAAAAGTCCCCTTTTCGAGCCCCTGATGGTAAACTTTACTATCAGATAGACGGGATTGCCATGGGCTCGCCACTCGGGGTTTTGTTCGCCCAGTCCTTTATGGCTCATGTAGAACAGAAGGTGCTTGATGAAGGGTTAGTGGCAAAACCCGATCTATATTGTCGTTACATTGACGATATTTTGGTAGATGTAAACGGACTAGATCAACTGAACGAACTCAAATTACAACTGGAGCAAGTATCAGGCCTCAACTTTACCACAGAGCTAAGTGTGAGCGATCATATCAACTTCCTTGATGTATCCCTCGATGGAAGTAACGGCCCCTTCAAGACAACTGTGTTCCGAAAGCCCACGGACAAGGGAAAATGCCTGAATGGGTCAAGTATGTGCCCAGATAGGTACAAAGAGAGCGTCGTTCATGCATATGTCCACAGGGCGATAACGCACTGCTCATCGTGGCCGCTCCTCCACACAGAGCTACAGAGAGTGAAGCAAATGCTGGCCAATAACAACTACCCGATACAGACTGTGGACAAATGCATCAACGAAGCTATCCACAACCACATTCACAGCAACAGTAGTGGTGAAAACAAAACTGAGCACGCGGAAGGTGTCACAACACACAAGCTGTTTTACCAAAATAGCATGTCCCCGGCGTACAAAGCCGACGAAAAAGCCCTCCGAGACATAGTCAGGAGACACTGCAAACCAGTGTCCCCAGGTGACCGGCTAAAACTCGTAGTGTTTTACCGGAATCCCACGTCCCGCTCTCTCATCATGAGTAACAATCCCACACGCGACAAAACTATGCTAAAACAGTCCAACGTCATTTACAGTTACAAATGTCCTCTCGGAGACTGTGCACTCCGCCAAAACTGTAAATACATCGGACATACCACTACATCTCTTAGCAGACGCATCACCATGCACCTTCAAAGCGGCGGCCCAAAGACACACACACAAACATACCACGACCAACGGCTCACTCGACAACTCATGCTTGAGAACACCACCATCATCGACAGATCCAACAATGTCAGAGAACTACATGTACTTGAGGCCATACACATTCGCGACAGTGACCCCACCATAAATCGACAGGTCAATGCTAGAGGCACTCTCATGCTGTTCGAGGGGACGCCGTTAGGTCCAAGGAGGACCTAAGTTAGGCTCCCCAGAGACCAGAGCACCAGGTAGCCTTAATAAGAACCCTGCTTGTTGTGTACATGTATGCTCATTGTTCATCTTTATTGTTTATTCACAACTGTATGTAACACATTCGTAGGAGAAGGTACCGTTTGTTATGCGCATGTTTTTAAACAAGAAAAATCAAATTTGACATTGAACCCTGTGAACTTCCTTTCCATCCCGTGTCATCAGAAACCTAATAATTGTGATAATAATATTGTTTAATCTTGTGGCAGCCATGACTGGCATTACTTGAATGAATACTGTATATGTTTGCAATTGTATGTCATGTATGAATGTCTTGAAAATGTCATAAGGGTGACGAAACGTCGACAATAATAGAAGAGATGCTTAAACTGTGGATATATTTACTTACAATCATGAGCTTTGGAGAAGTACTCGCCGGACATGAAACATCGACTCGAGCTCTCATACGAAACATCGAATGAACATCTCGAAAAATCACGAACGCTGAAAACGCTGTAGCATTTAACAACATTTGTATTGAAAACAATCTGCTTCCGAAGTACACTGATATATATATATATATATATATATATATATATATATATATATATATATATATATATATATATATATATATATATATATATATATATATATATATATATATATATATATATATATATATATATATATATATATATATATATATATATATATATATATATATATATATATATATATATATATATCTTTGAGCACTATTGGAGGGCCACGGCTATGCTATTTCGACTGGGGGGGGGGGGGAGCCAGGCTCCAGGATGACACTTACCACGTAACATACACCGCAAAACACCATCCTGCCTAAACATAGGTTGAGCTTCTTCTACCGACGGCTTGAGAGGCCAGCGTAGGACTGAGAGGTATGGCCCGTGTTTTTCAGCCGGCAGTCGGAGTCGGGCATGGCCTGTGAAGAGGCCGGAGCGGCGGCAGCGGCAGCGGCACCGTGCGGCGGCAGCGGCACCAGCAGCGGCACCGAGCCTACAGCGGCAGCGGCACCGTCCGGCGCCGCCGACCCGCACACGGACTCGGCGGACCGGGGCGCCGCCGCACCGCCCCTGGCCCCTGGCCGGGTCGCCACGCCCAGACGCCCACGGTCTCCGAGGATCGCGCTGCCGACTTACCGCCGCACAGCCAGGAGGATGGTGAAACTAGTGCCGCTCAAGACCGGCTCGATTGCGACACCCCCGACCGGCCGCCAGCTGGCACGTAAGATGGCTAAGCCTGTTCATGAGGGTGGGTCGAATTCGATCGAAGTTGTCGGATTAGAGGGCTTGACCCCTATTGTTGTGTTTCTTTCTTTTCTGAACATGACGGTGGTCTTTATGAAAATGATAAGGAAAATAGGTTGTTAGGAAAATAATGAGGTATAGCTGGGTGAAAATCAAAATCCAATGTTTTTGACATGCTATTTTTCGTCATAACGTTTCCTCAGGTTCACACATTTTGCCGTATTTTCATTTTTATAGTCTGTTAATTTAAAGATGGCGGATCGCTTCAAGCGCACAAATGAATGCGGCACGAGGCGCGGAGCGGTAGGGTTTAGGAGGTTAAAAAGTAAAAGCAACAGTGAGCTGATATTTTTAGCTGACTAAAGTTTTTTCAACAGTCCCTTGGCTTCAAGTATGTTTTCTGAATACATGTCCGGTAACCAAACAAAAAGTCAAATGCCAAAAGTCAAAAGACAAAAAGTCAAATGCAAAAAGTCGAAATGGATAAAAGTCAAATGGAAGGAAGTCAAAATGTATAGAAGTCAAAACGTCAAAAAGTCAAAAGGAACAAGTCGAAAGAGTAAAAAGTCAAAAAGGAGAAAAGTCAAACGTGAAAAAGTCTAAGCGGATAAAAGACTAAAGCAAAAAATCCAATGCGGAAAGTCAAACCAGATAAAAGTCAAGATGTAAAAAATCAAAATGGTTTAAAGTCAAAATGTAAAAAGCCAAAAGTAAAAAGTCAAACCAACAAAAAGTTAAATAGATAAAAGTCAAATGGCAAAAAAGTAAAGAGGCAAAAGTCAAATGGCAAAAAATCGTCAAAAGTCCCCTGTTTTTAAGTGTTTTTTTTTTCAGAGAAATTATGGAAAACACATCAATATGAACACACAAACCCTTCAACGCATGCATCATTTACCATTTGCCTGTCCCGTAGCTCAGTTGGTAGAACACCGGACTGCCGGTAGTGAGAGCCCCGGGTTCGAGTCGCTCCGGCGCTCGATATTTGAGACTCCTGACGGTGATGGTCTGCGGTTGGTGGGAGCAGCCGCAGCCAGTTGAAGTCAGTTGAGTGGGACAGGCCGTGTCCGGCTTTGAAGGGCACGTTAAGCTTTGGCATCTAAATTCTCCCGTTACCCGGAATTGCGTGATCGGACGATAGGGGTCGGGGTCTACGCAACAAGCTCTGCTAAGCGAGGGCCCCGGCTCTGTCCAAGATACCTATAAGAAACAGGTACATAGACCCGATGTTTGAAAGTAAAGCCCCAGTCACCAATCTGAAGCACCTGTGACGTTTCCTGACATCCACGTGACCATTGTGAATTGTGATAACTTTTGGGTCATTCCACGTCAACTCGATCACGAATGTACCCGACCCCCTTCGATTTTGATGAAATTTGGTAGGCTCTTAGCACCTGTGAAAACAAATGCATCCTTCAAGTTTTAGACCTGGGTGACCTCTAGGGTCAAAGTTATAGGTCATGAAGGGTCAACGATTTTTGCCGACATTGCAGGTTTGAAAAGCCCATTGCTCTGTAATTAAGAGTGCGGGGAAGCTGCGATAAGCCCCATTAGAGAGGCAATTGGTCCAGGTTTTATTAATAATTTTGTATTTGTTGATGACCTTTCAATGACCTTTGACCTGACTAGGTCAAACTGAGTATTTTTAAGTTTGACCATGTTCTGTACCTGGGACGCTGACGAAAATTTAGCAGAGGATGTATCATAGTATCGACAATAAGTGGCGCAAAAATATTTTGGAGAAATTATTGTTAAAAGATAAATCCTTATATAAAGCTGTATACGAAATTTGCCCTGAGGCTGTTTGACGAATCCCGGCTAATTTCGTGCTGCTTGTTAGCCCGATTGGGCTAAAACTTGGTATGCGTAATTCCCTGTTGGTGTGCAGCACATCAGTGTATTAAAAAATGCTTGACTTCATAGGTCAAAGGTCATCACCAATGGACGTCATACCATATTTTTTACATTTTTTTATTTTCTACATACGAGATTTATCCACTTTGTATTAAAAGAAAATTTATCTAATGTTGTTGGTTTATAAAAGTGATGAAATACTACCAGACGTCTATCGGGACCACTTGAATATCACCTAAGGTTATTCTATAATTTTTTATTCTTAACCCGCGCATGACTGGGAAGGTACACAGAGCCCCCTCTCGTTTTTCTGCAATATCTTCTAAACCACTAGATGTACCAACACAAAATCTTCATTACCTTCAGTTGCATCGATGAAACACCGTGTGTCCAAATAAAAACGTCTTAGCTACCATAGGTCGGCCGGAAATGACGTCGGAGTGACGTTATGTTCGTCCGAATTTGATGCAAAACATTGAAATACCACGATCGCGTTCAAGAACTCAATTTGGAAGCTAGACCCAATTTTAAAGAGAGAAAATATATGAAAAAAATTGACCTCTCCTCGACATTTAAATTATTTGAATAGCCAAATATTACTGTATTGATATTTCGACCAACTTCAGAATAAGACAGTGTACACAAGTGTACGAGAATACAATAAATGATGCAGCAGACTTATTCCCGCGGTTTTCAAATTTAAAATTAGCGCGGTTTATCTCGCGCTCCTAATATAGTGGTACAACCTTTTTAACTACTTCAAAATATCACAGAATATGCATGAAAACACATCACTTGACACATCCAGTTCAAAGGTCAACGCTCCAAAGTCAAAGGTCAAAGTACTAGGTTCAAATGCCAGACAAGAAGGTCGAGTTCAAGGTTAGAGTTCAACGTATCCATGACCATCAAGGTCAAACCATAGCCAGATAATATAAATTATACAATATACACATATATATGTTGCAGGCACTTTAGAAAATCAGTCATTTTGTAAAATGCCTAGGCATTTTGCAAAATGCCTGATTTTCCAGGCTTTTTGCAAAAAGCCTAGGCATTTTACAAAATGACTGACTCTCCAGTCATTTTGCAAAATGCCTAGGCATTTTACAAAATACCTAGCCATTTTACAAAATGACTGAGCAGCGTGTCGTAGATACGAGTACCTAATTATATACGTTTTGGTAGCGTGTAGGTGGACCGAGGAGTCCAGCATTATGACCAGAGGAGTCCAGTGGGAGGTCCATACCTACCTCTCTCTATTTTGAGAAGTGCAGGCCCGCGACATTTCCAACCCCCACGTCAGCGGCGCTGCTAGATTTAAAATGACGCGGCGTTGATGTACTTGGGAGTTTTTACAGCATTAACTAAACAATGCTTTATGCTACAGCCGAGTCTGCAACTCAACCTGGTCGTTACTCAGCATTGTCGTCATCACAGAGCTTCAAATCGATCAGCTACAGGCTGAACACGTACCTATACTGATTTTCTAAAGTGCCTGCAACATATACATATCTTCATTCGCACTGATTGTTCTTAAAGTCTAGTAAAGCGCATTACAAATTTAGCAGTACAAAATTGGCCATAAGGAAGCATTTGACATTTCCACGATCACACTTCATACATATCCAAATCTTCACTCACCCGCATTTACAGGGTGGAAAGTAATTACGCGAACATACATTTTTCGTCTTTTAAGAAGGAAAAAAGACGTGTGTGACATAAAACTTTTATTTGTTGACACATCCTCCTTTGTTAGCGATGCACTGGCGCATGCGTTCCGGCATGCTTGACACCAGAGGCCTGTTTCACTAACAAATAAAGTGTGTAATTACAAAGAAAAAACTTGAGTTTAAAAGAAATAATTACCAACATTTGAAATTTGGATTTCACGAAACCTTCGGGCATGAATTTTGAGTTTAAAATTTGCAAACTTTTTTACAAGAAAAAGTTTGCTAGAAAACACGGGAATCGCAAACTTTCTGTTTCACGAAGACCAGAAACTTGAAAGAAAACATCGTAATTACAAACCTGAAATTCCAGTGGTCCTGACGTTCGGAATTTTGATACTTTTTGTGCAATGATGCAAAGCAATCAATTATTTAAAACAAATATGATACGCTGAGTCATTATATGCTCTTTTTCACTTAGCACATTCCCTACGAACCATCTACGAGCAATAAATAAATATCGTCATGTTTTGTCATTCGCGCGCCATAATTGCATTCAACAGTCTTCTGCTGTCAAATGTTTTACGTGTTATTTTCTTTCAATAATAAGATATTGTGAACTATCATTTATACCACTCAGAAACAGCATCATTATTTTTAATTTATTCCTGCAATTTCTGACATGAAAACTAGACATAGTTTGATAAAAAGAAGCAATATCTGTAACTTGTTAAAGTTCTTGATTAAAAACAATTTTATTGTTTACAAGTTTATTTACCAACTCTTTTTATCGGAGGTGCCGCTGGTGATGAAGTTTAGTGAAACCCGATTTTACATAGTTTGCAAAAATACTTATGAATTGTAAAGTTCAAACACTTGTAATCGCAAGTTTTTAGTGAAACAGGCCTCAGGTTGTGGATCACATCGGGAGAGATCGCAGCCCATGCCTTCCGAAGCTGTCTGGCGAGCTGATCGGCAGTGGTGGTCCCTGGAAACTCGCTGACCTTCTCCTTGAGAATGCCCCAGAGGTTCTCAATGGGATTGAGGTCTGGGCTGTTGCCAGGCCAAACATCCTTCGCCCAGAAGGACGGCAGGTTGTCCCGACACCAGTCTTGCGTCCGTTTGGCCGTGTGCGGAGGTGCCCCATCTTGCATGAAGATGGCCTTTTCTGCATCTGGCACGAGAGCGCGCTGGAGTATCGTGCCAGTTTTGCCGGTTCGGTGGACGGCACGCAGGCACTCTTCTTCCAGGAGGTTCTGCCGGTAATAGTCGCCGTTTATAGTGACCTTTTGGGGCACTACGTGAAGCTCCGACACCGCACAGGAGCTCATCATCCCCCAGACGTGCACTTTCGGTGGATGCTTGACCGTTGGGACTGGTGGGACATCAGACGCATCGGCAGCCCATACGCGGTCGTTCTGCCTGTTTGGCGGGTTAAATAATTCAAAACATGATTCGTCTGACCACAATACCCGTTTCCAGTCTTCTTCTGTCCATGTTTTGTGCTCCTTTGCAAAATTCAAACGCCGTTTCTTCTGTTCTTCAGTGAGTTTTGGTCTTTTTGAGGGCTTGTGCCTTGTATAAAAATGTGTTCAAATTTTCGCGAAGATATGTGCGGACCTGTGGGCTGTCCGACAACAAGCCTTGCTTAGTTGGACGGCCCTGCAGAGGCTCAGTAACTGATCCAGCTTGAATTTGACCAGAAAGATCACCTTCAACCATCCACTTTATTTGTATGACTGCTCCCCCTCTATCACCTTCATCCCACTAACATTACCCTGTATGAGTGTGTATCTGTGGGCGTTCCAGGGGTGTAGGAAGGCAGTCACTAACTGTTTGCAGTTGTGACCACTTTGCTTCTCTTATGTTAACATACACTGTAAAAAAATATTGACTAGCCCCTCGTCAAATGATTCTCAACGCTAAATGTCGGGGGTACAGACTAGTTTTGCATCCTACTTTTGACACACGCTGCGAGCCCCTGGCTTGTTTTGTGTTTGTCAGATGACAGTTACCAGGTGTCGGTTAGTTTTTACCACATCCCAAAAATAGCTGGAGCGTGTCTGCCTTGTTTTGGAAGCAGGTCCTCGTTAATGCTGTGTATGATAACAAAGTACCTAGTAACAATAATAACGAAACACAAGGTTAAAACGAGGGCGGCTTGTTTAGTGACGATGTTCAAAAGAAGCATAGTCTTGTTCCTACTTAACGAATGAAGCTCAAACTAGGTCAAAACTAACGTATTGCTATACATTTGAACCCCACGACGAACCCATTGTTGGTTCAAAAACTAGCTCATACCTGGCGCTGGTAACCTTACAAGCCCTAATTAGGCCATAATTAGGGCCCTAATTAATATGGGTTAATTAGAGGCCCAACTAGGCCCTAATCAACCCATAGTCAGATGACCAGCAGATCTTACGCCGCCCAATCCAGTCATCGAATTTGCCAGCGAATTCGTTTGAAGACCATCATACATATTATTAAATATCGGTGGTCTTCAAACGAAATCCCTTACCGGTTTGATGACGAATTCATCCGGCCCATTCCAAAAACGCTCAAGATAAAATGAAAGTGTATTTCTGAAATAATGTGCTTTCTTGCAATGCACCTTTCGTATATCAAGCGAATTTTTCACTTCCAGCGCCCGTTTACAGTTATCAATCGAATCAGAAGCATGCACATATCGATAGATCTGAACCTAAGAACACAGAAGACATTTTGTAGAGTACCTGTCTGAGCCTATGCAGTGGAGCCCGTGAGCCGCCCAACCGCAGCTGCCTCATGAACTTGATGATAGGTCTGAACCTCAGATTAGCCAGAGCTTGGCCGTCAATAACCAGCTTATTTCTATCCACAGTTGTAGTGACTTAGGGTTTGGAATTTGCCAAACCTAAGTTTTGATTACCAAGAGAAGTTTTGTACTTCTTGCACTTGCCTTTTCTTCATAACTTTGGCGGAAATCGTCATAGTGAAACTTCAGTGTTCCGTTAGCTGTCGGTTCTTGAGAGAGTTGGTCAGGCCGGACACCGGGGGCGGCTCCACAACTTTTCAAAAATTAAACCTAAGTCCTATTGCACGGCATGGAGAGCAATTCATTTAAAATCGCTCTTGTTCCCCCCCCCCCTCGACAACTTTGCAAACGTCTCTGCGCGATTTAGTTGAGAATAATGGCTTATGGCAAGTTATTGAATCAGAACGTCGATCACTGCAGGTCATATATCGGCAAGCAATTCTTCATAATTAGACACTGCACAAATGGAAACGATACAGGTTTGCCCAGTGATAAACACTCTCACTTCACAGACGCACGCACCCCCGACCGAACGCGACACGGCACACGGCGCAACGGGCGGAACTGGCGCCGGGAAGCCGGGAACGCATTAACCCGCGCCCCGTTGGGCTCTGCCGAGCAACGCGCCCCGTTGGGGGCCATTTTGGCCCCCCCCCCCCCTAAGATCTCGAGAACCACGCAATGTAGCGACAAGCGGCAAACGGCGTTTGATAGCCCTATCAGGGAACTACCTTGTGACCCAATTTTATTGACCTAGGTCAAACCGATGACGTCACAGGTCAGGTCAAAGGTCCAATTTTCACCGTTTACAGGCATTTCAAGAAATGCGTTGTAAAATCGAGTAAAATGCATTTCATTGAAAAGCATCAATGGGGAAATGTTCTTCAAACACATATTTTGCTATTTGAGGTCACTGATACCAGGTCAGGTCACAGAGGTCAGGTCACGGGGGGTCACAATATGAAAGTGTCGTGTGATGCATGTTTTATGGTCCATTTTACATGACGAATGCGATTATGTGGGTCAGGCAGCCTTTGGGGCCAGCTTAGGTCACGTTTTGGTCAAGGTCAGGTCAAGGTCAGGTCAAATTAGGTCAAATTTCAAAGTTAATATTTTTGCATAAGATGGTTATCGAATCGATGCAGCTTGTCACGGGGAGTTCAATGGTGGTCTTTGTTTTGCCGTACGTGGTCTAGAATCGCTAAAAATTGAGTTCAAAAATTTGACGTCATCATTTTTGAACAGTTTTTTCGCTATAACTTGGCCAAAAAACGAGATATAGATCTGAAATTTGGTATGCATATAGAAGAGCGCAGGGACTATCACATATATTCCGTTTTTTTTTAAATTCGGAAACATTTTGGATTTTTTTAGTTTTTCTAAAAAAATCAATTTTTGAATTTTTGGGGGTCAAAAACCCAAAATTTTGAAAATCCGAGATAGCAGTTTTGTAGCGCCGTTTTTTGTCTACTAGACCATATAAAGAACTTTGAAATTGCTTGATAACTGTAGATTTGGTGAGCGTTTCAAGATTGCATGTTTTTTGCTCATTTTTGCTCGAACATGACCTCAGTTTGACCTCAATAACTCCTGACCTAAGGTGACCTAAGACTTGAAATTTGGTGTGAAGATGTCAAATTGATGCCCGGAAAGGTACTGAAAATTTGGCGGCGCTGCGCGCCGCCGTTTTCTTGCTATTCAGGAAAAACCACAGGGGGGGCTAAAAATGCCCCCCCCCCCAACGGGGCGAGGGTTAATTGAAGGATTCACAGGTGCGCAACTTTATTGCGAACAATAAAAACCTACCGCAAACGATTAAAAAAGTTTTAGGGCAATCGGAAATACAAATGTATTGACTTATAGAAATAAAATTGTCATTCACCTTCCAAATAACCCAACAATTTATTTGCCGTAAAAAGTGTCTGGAAATGGAAAATTGCAAACATGATTCAGCAAGTAGGGAAACGCAGCAGCTACCTGGCGGATAATCTCAGGCTGCCGGCTGGTTTAGTGACGAGTGCATTGCTACGGCTTCTAATTGTGCACCATTGAGCCCTTTCAGTTGAACTTTGTAGCAAGATTTCTGTAGCAAGTATGATGGTGGTTGTCCGTTCCGATTTCTGCATCTCAGTTATGACAGCATTGGGTATCAAACTCTTGATCAAGTTCCGATTTTTCAGGGTTTTGAGCAGCCGAGGCCGGTTGAAGTAAGGTTAGGGTGAGGGACCACGTACGGCCTTTATGGACGCGCCAATTTTTGGCTTCTGAATGAACCCTGCCAGCCTGAAATTCACTAGAAATGGAACGTTAGAGGTCAGGAATATAGAAATAACTCTGCTTACCGCCGCTGCTTGGTTCTTTCAATCGGTCCCTTCAAAACATTCGGATATGATCCCGGATAAAATCCCAGATAATGTTGAGAAATTATTAGATCCGGTGAGATATATCGATCGAATAACATTTTTACTTTCAAAGTTTCTTAATTGGGGGACGTGTTTGGGTTGAGTTTGGGAATCGTACTGACTATTGCTCTGTTTCCAGTCGAAGACCTGGTGTTGGAGAGAGCCAAACAGATAATGCGATTGAAGCTGCGAGTGCGCCGGCTGGAAGTCAAGTGTCTGCGCCTGATGGGTGTCACCAAAGCTGGCGACAGAGCCGCTGAGAGCGCTGCTCCGGCCGCCGAGATCGCTCCGGCCGCCGGCAGCGACAAGGCGGTCGGCGCGCGCAGCGGTGCACCCTATGAGGACACTGAGGACAGCCCTCGCCCGGAGACGGCCGAGGCGCCGACCGTCGGCGGCCGCACGCTCACAGACGAGCCTCTGCTCATCCTGCGCAATGATCCCGGCCCAAAGCTGCCCCCCATCCTGACACTGTTAAAGGACAACCAGCTGTCCGAGCGCGCGGCCAACGCCGTGCCGTCCAACCTCCGCGAAGCAAAGGAGGTGAACCACCAGCTGAAGACGCAGTATTTGAACCTGCAGGCTTCGGTGCTGAAATGGGCTATGCAGAACAAGGTGCACAATGATCGTTTGATAGAGGCTGCAGAGAAAAGAAAGGCATTGGCCGACTCCGCTCGCGACTCTCGCTTGCGTTACCTGTTGCGACTTGAAGCTGCCATCAAAGACATGTTTACTGAGGCGCAGATCCGCCACATTATTCGTCGCTACGAGGATTCTAGCGGCGTCTCGGCCGACAAACGGACAGTGATCCAGTGGGGCGAGGCGGATGTGCTTCGTATGCTGGAACTGCGTGCCATCAGTTCAGACACGGTGATTAGGCACGTTCGAGACAAGATGAACATTCCCCTACCCACCCTGAAAACTGTCAAGCTTCGCTGCACCAAGTCGCCGGCACTAAGCGAGGCCTACGTTGATATGCTCCAAAAGAGTGAGGCGAACCAGAAGCGCTGTGACATGTGTGAGCGTCAGGTGAGCACCATTGACGAGGTGATCGGCGACGGCGGCCCTCAGCCGCGCGCAGACGCCAACCGGTTTGGACGCTCGTACGAGCAGGGTGTCCCACAGCCCAGCCACAGGCTGCAGGGTGCCAGACCAAAGAAGCGGCGCACCACCGACACCGCTACGGTCAGTGGTGCCAAAAGTAGGCGCCGAGTGAGGCCGGCGCCCGGCTGGCTAGATTCCTCCGACAGCTCCGTCAGCGGCGGCCAACTGTGCGGGCCGGGCGCGGCACTGTGCGGGGGCCGCGTGGCCGCAGCGCGCGCCGGCTGGAACCCAGAGGTGGTCGACACCAGAGCCGGCCTCCTCGACTCGTCGCCAGATGGCCTCGGCGGACTGCAGCGCAGGTCCTGGAGCTGAACGGCGCCGGGGGCCAAGAGCGGGCAGCTCGCAGGGCCACCGAGCTCGCCGCAGTGCTGTCTATGCTGCTAGTGCCTAGCCACCGAAGGTGCGTCCTTAGGTCGATGGCGTGTTTCCATGCGTTCCAGTTTTGAACTTTCCTTGGCATTCTGTTCCGTGACAAGAAGTTACGTTTATGCAGCCTTCGTGTTCATGGATGTTTCTGTTTAGGCGTCAATACTTAAAAGTGGCTGGACGGCGAAGAATTGGATGTCAAAGCCAAGTTTGAATTAATCTCGCGTTTGTAATTGTATACTACGAGTCCAGTGCGCGCCGCGCGGCCATTCACGTCACACAAAGCTTTGAAAAATAAACGTCTATTCATTGCACATAAATCACAGTCAGTTCCTGGTTAAACGTTGGGGATCAAATATGTCGCGGACTGCCACTACACCTCAGCCAATAATAAATCACAGACCACTGCACCTCCATTCTTCCTGCTGTTTTTAACTCGATAAAAAATTCACAACCAAACGGAAGCGCTGAAAAGCTAATGCCCTAGCACTCAGCAATCAGCATCCTTTTTCTCTTATGTACTGTTCTCGGCTCGCGCCATAAGCGTACTCACTTTCAAGTTCTAAGCCCGCGACAAAACTGGTTCATTGAACAAAATAACAGAATGAAAGAGCTCTTAGGTCCCGCTCTATCCTTCCCTGCCACGTATATCACGATTCACGAGTACAAGACCCACAACAGTGACTTCTGAGTTAAGTTCACGGCTATGCATGATATTGTCAGCTGCCAATGTCTACTTACTGCCGCACCACTGCCAAGTTTTCTTACCAGGTCTACTTAAGTAGGTCGGCGTTGTCCGTCGCGAGCAGAAGGTCATCCACTTTGCGCGGATGGAGGCGGGCGCGGCGGTATTCAATGACGCGGCCGGCTTGGGAGAAGGTCCGCTCGACTTTGGCACTGCTTGCCGGGACACCGTGGAGTTTGCGGGTGACTTCAATACACCTGGCCGGGGGGGGGGGGACATCGCGATGTTGTGTGCGGTGTTGATGGGGACATCGGACACAGCCCACAGCCCCCTATTCAGGGGGCTGTGGGGTGCCAGTTTTTACGCTAGGAACCCGAAGTACGGACAGCAAGGTCATCTCCGATACGATTCCACTGCGGATTTTCCGTGCTGTGACGCGAGATGGCTGGGGCGTTTCTAACGGTGTGCCACTTACCTCTATCTCTGTCTCTCTCTCTCTGTCTCTCTCTGTCTCTCTCTCTCTCTCTCTCTCTCTCTCTCTCTCTCTCTCTCTCTCTCTCTCTCTCTCTCTCTCTCTCTCTCTCTCTCTCTCTCTCTCTCTCTCTCTCTCTCTCTCTCTCTCTCTCTCTCTCTCTCTCTCTCTCTCTCTCTCTCTCCTCTCTCTCTCTCTCTCTCTCTCTCTCTCTCTCTCTCTCTCTCTCTCTCTCTCCTCTCTCTCTCTCTCTCTCTCTCTCTCTCTCTCTCTCTCTCTCTCTCTCTCTCTCTCCTCTCTCTCTCTCTGTCTCTGTCTCTCTCTCTCTCTCTCTCTCTCTCTCTCTCTCTCTCTCTCTCTCTCTCTCTCTCTCTCTCTCTCTCTCTCTCTCTCTGTCTCTGTCTCTCTCTCTCTCTCTCTCTCTGTCTCTCTCTGTCTGCCTCTCTCTGCTGTCTCTCTCTGTCTCTCTCTGTCTCTCTGTCTCTCCCTGTCTCTCTCTCTCTCTCTCTCTCTCTCTCTCTCTCTCTCTCTCTCTCTCTCTCTCTCTCTCTCTCTCTCTCTCTCTCTCTCTCTCTCTCTCTGTCTCTCTCTGTCTCTCTCTCTCTCTCTCTCTCTCTCTCTCTCTCTCTCTCTCTCTCTCTCTCTCTCTCTCTCTCTCTCTCTCTCTCTCTCTCTCTCTCTCTCTCTCTCTGTCTCTCTCTCTCTCTCTGTCTCTGTCTCGAATGGTATGCGATATGATGCAATTTGGTTAACATGAACTTAGTTAATTAATTAAAGTTTACTTAATAATTAAGAAAGCACTTTAAGTACACTTCAGTAAGCTAAGAAGTATATCATTCGACGCGCCTTGACGTGCTTAGTTCACTGGTGCTTTTCTTTTTGCTCTATCTTAATTAGATCAAAACTTATTAAGCGAAAAACTGTTGACCTGTTTTTAGCGAAATTTTTACATTTCCCCCCCCCAAACCCCCCTAAATATTGACTTAGAGCAACCAAATTTGCACAGGGGCGAGGACTCCAGGGGTCCACCTCCCTACCAAATTTGGTGTTTCTAGGTGCCATAGGAGCCAATCGCGAGGGGGAGGGCATCGACCCCCCCCCCCCCCCGCCTGCCTGGCCGTGTTATGAAAAATGCCCTGCCAGGGCGAGGGTTAAGTACTGATGTTTCAAAGCACAAAAGTGATAGAACCAAGCGGATATTTCCTGTATTTTCCGAATTGACTATATGTAATACAACTCGGTGAACTTAGCACATGCTGAAAGTTTAAAGGAAATCAGTCCGAAACTGTGAGTTGCACTGGTGCATAAAGAAAATTAAAATTTGACCATGATGTAGCGCGGGAGAATGATAGAAAAATGGGAAAAGTGGTAAAGTGAAGTTTAAGTGTGAAATTATAGTTAGAAATGAAGAAAACCGCTACCTTTCGTCAGTACTCCCTCGATAGACGGTCAAAGAAGAAAATGAGAAGAAATAATAGAGGAAGAACAAAGATAGAAAGATAGAAAGTGATTGAAGTCCTCCCTTGCAGACAATATTGCATCGGGTGATGGTCGATGCTTTATGTTATTTGAGGCTGGTCAATGGTCATTCGGGTACATCAGGCTTTGCGAGTTCGAATGACATATTAATGCTTAAATTCCTTATGCCCTCAAGTGTCATTTCATGTGATCGATCGGACCGAGTTGTATTGTATTGTATTGTATTGTATTGTACTTATCGTGGCAAGCCGATCCATCCGAAAATGGCTATTATTGGCTGCCGAGTCAGGTGAAACGAATGAGGTGGGCACAACATTACACACAACACACACGCATCACATTTGCACACATATTCACATTTGCGCCACCGCGCCGCTACACACTGGCCGGGTCGCCGTGTTGCTCACGCAGTAGGAGCTTCCGATACTCCCTCCGAAAGAGCCTGTGACCGAGATTGCGCAGCGTCTGAGGCAGAGCGTTAAACTGCGATACAGTGGCGTATAGGAACCGGCGGCGCCCGGATTCCGTTCTAATCACGGGTAAATCGAGCAGAGGCCTCTTGCACCAAACTACCTACCTAGGTAAATTCAGATTTTACCTAGATTCTCTTGCACCAAACTACCTACGAAAAAACGCTACCGTGAAAATTTACCTAGAAATTCTACCGAGCGGCATAAGAACTTACCAATTGTTAAAGTCCGACCGGCTGTTTTCCTCTTGCACCGAAAGCCGGAAAGAAGTACTCGCGGAGGAATTTTTGACGGTTTGACGGTAAACGCGGGCTTCCAAAATAACTAGCAAAACCTTAGGTAAAATGATTCAATTAGTAACAATAGGCGCAATACATGATAATCCACGGGTACTTTTATGTAAATTAGGCATTGCAAAATGTTTAGACAATGATAAATCAATGTTTTATGAGTGAATAATAACATAATTGACCAAATGCTCCATGGGTTCACAGAGGTGCTTCTCCGTACCAAGGCGATAAGCCTCCGTAGCAGAACAGCCAGGTTGAAGACTCACTCGTTGCCATGGAAACGAAGCTTATTTGTTCAAGTAATTTAATATCAAAATAACTTCTATCGGTATTTACACATAGACCCGGGAACAGGGGGGCAGCGGGGGCGCTTGCCCCCCCCCCCCCAACTTTGGAGCCGAGGGGGAGGCGCCCCCTCAACATTGAGGCAGCTAGAAAAGGTCTTTCCTCCCTTTTCCGGGCTTCTTTCCTTCTTGTTTCCTTTATACATCTAAACATCAACACACGGCATTTTCCTTGCCATCTGAATGGTTTCTGCTGATACAGTATCGATTTGAAAACATCTGCTATTGTCATTCCACTTTGATTTGGGACCTTGGCCATAACCTTGGCAGGCCAGTTTTATACTGGACCATTTTGAGTCAGCTTTGAGAAATGCATAACGTACAACGGTGGTAAAATCGTTGCTATAGGTATAACGCAGTTTACCCGCTCCGGGGGGTGTGAGGGAGGGGTGTGGGGCAATGAGTGCACTGACTGACGTGGCGCACTCGGTATGGGATGGGATGCATGGGATACAATATTAGAGGGCCGGTATGGGATTAAAGCTCAACGACACTAAGGGCTTAAGTGTGGTGCCTTTGGTTATCGGCAGCACCCTCAGAATCACCGGCGTAGGGCCCTCAGAGCCGCCGGTAAGGGGCCTTTAGAGGCACCGGTGGGGGGCCGTCATGCAGGTGCCGGTGTGGGCGCTCAGAGGTGCTAGTGTGATTCTCTCAGAGGCGCCGATGAGGCGTTGTTACAGGCGTTGTTGTGGGCCCTCATAGACGCTGGTGTGGAGCCGTTGCAGACGGGTGTGGGGGCTTTAGAGCTGCTGACGCGAACTCTTTACAAGCCGGCAGGGGGTCTCAGTGACCGGCAAGGGGTCCTTAGGCCGGCAGAAGAAGTCCTGTGGGGTCCTTAGAGACCGGCATGGTACTGTCAGACGCCGGTGGGGCCCTCAGACTCATCGGTGTGGGACCCTCAAAAGTCACCAGTGGGTGGCCTTCAGATGCACAGGTGTTGGTTGGGTCCTCAGAGCCGCCGATACAGAGCTTAATTTTAATAGGCACTGGTGTAGGCACTCAGAGTTGGGGGTGTGAAACCCTCAGAGACACCGGTGTGGGCTAGAGTTGCAAAGTTTTCCCAATGGGCTGCTACCGGCACCGCTCCGACCCACAAAAAAATTCTGGGATACCGGCATACTACCACGCCCCAAGCAAAAATACCGCCAAATTACCGGTATACTAAAAAAACCTGCATTCTTGATTCTGGCTTACAAGAGATGCCACATTTTGGTAAAGTTTGAATCATATGCTGATATATTTTTTGGTTCAAAATCAAAAACACCGGCATGCTACCGGCAAGACATGCCAGATACCACGAAAAAACCTGCGGTGGTGAAAAATTACCGGCATGCCGGTAGTGCGGTAGGGAAATTTTGCAACTCTAGTGTGGGCCCTCATAGGCGCCGCTCATAGGCCCCATAGTTGCCGTTATGGGGCCCTCAGAAAAATAGGTGTGGGACCATCACAGGCGGGAAATGCCCCCTAGAACTGGCCCCTCACAGGCCGGTAAAGGACTCTCAGAGGCCAGTAACGGGCCTTTGGAGACCACCGAGGTGCCCTGAAAAGGCGCAAGAGGCGCTCAGAAGCCGGCGTGGGGCCCTTATGGAGATCTTAGTGTGGCTATTTAGTATTTAGGGCCCATGAGGTGCTCTAACGAGCCCCATGGGGCGGTCAGCGGTTTGACCTTCAGAGGTCAAATGGCGCCGCAGGGCCCCTCGGACCCGAAGGTCCCTTTGAACCCAATGGGGTGGGGGGGGGGGGGTACGCGTCCCCTTAGACCCCTAGCTACGACACTGTTTCATATGCATCATGTCAGATATTTTAGGCTCGCCCCCCCCAACTTGAAAACCGTTCCCGGGCCCCTGTATTTACATAAATAAAAAATGATTTCATAATACCAAAATGTGTATTAAAAAAAACAATATACATTTAATGTTTTCTTAAGTTACTATTTGTTTGCGCCCACAAATAATTCGTCGCCAAACAGCCAACCAAAACAAATCCTAAAAACGCAAGCTGTCAAATTTACCTAGGTAGGTAGGTAGGTAGGATGGTGCAAGAGAACCTACCGCCGTAGGTAGTTTTACTAGGTAGGTATTTTGCCGATTCTACCTAGCTAGGTATTTTGGTGCAAGAGGCCTCAGGTCGGCCTGACGCGTATCACGCCCATGCACGCTACCTCGCGACACAATCGCGTTGGATAGGGCTTCGGGCTCTCCTGTCTCGAGGATTTTCTTTAATAGCGTGACAGACTGTAGACGCCACATATTCTCGGCCGTGAGCCACCGCAACTCTTTCAGCACTTCGCTTACATGGTCATACTTCCGCTTGCCCGACACAACACGAGCACCGAAATTGATAAGCCGCTGGAGCCGAGACATCTGGGTGACACCACATCCACCATAGACAACAATGGCGTACCGGATCGATGAGACTACTAGAGCCTGAACCAGAGTGGCCAGCGTACTTTTCGGTAGGTAGTGCCTACTGTGACTCAGGCCGCTCAGAATACCGGTGCATCGGCGGGCTACATCAGTCACATGATTTGAGAAGGTCATGCTCTCGTCAAAAGTGACGCCGAGGTTTTTAGCTGAGGACGTTCCCACAGTAGTGGTACCCATGAACCTGATTTCTATCGGGGCTAGTTGACGAATTTGCTGCCTTGTGCCCAAAACAATGATCTGAGTTTTATCTGCGTTAATCTTTAGCCCATTTTTCGGAACCAGAGTGACAGAGCTGCAAGGTCCCGCTCCAACTGGGTTACCATAGCTCCGGCATCGCTTGGACTCCCCAGTACAGCTAGCTGCGTGTCATCACAGTATTGTACAAGACAACGATCGTACAAGGCACCTTCCGGCAAAAACAGTGACATATCGGTGGTGTACACGTTGAACAACAACGGCCCGAGCGCGGATCCCTGATAGGTGCCGATGGGGTTGTCCAAAGGCCGTGGCAGAGTACCACGACCGTCCGGTGTACGAATCTGGACTTGTTGGTGATCGGCAAGATAACTGGAGAACCAGCGGACGTCGACGCCGTACTGCTCAAGTTTGACGAGCAATCGGTCGTGGGGTATCACGTCAAAGGCCTTAGACAAGTCCAGCATACAAAGTCCAGCATGCAGAGTTCAGCACAACTGCTACTGGTCCTTACTCTAAGATTCATCCGTCTCCATTCACCTTTCCCCTTTCACGTCTTACATGCTACTATTCGTTTCGCTGCGCCCGAAAATTCCCATCCAGTATGATCGGTGACCAAATGATCGATTGACCCCCAGGCGGGATAAATGTCCATTAAGTTGCATACATTCGCGCTAACAGAGTCTTAACCCTCGCATGTGTGCGGCGTTTGCCAGCTTCTAATGTGTAGGGGGGGGGGGGGTCGGTTGGACCCCCTTGCCGTTTGGCCCCTGATCGAGCTAGAACTTCGTGGAAAAAAAACGAGCGTGTTGCCCGTGACGAGAGGAAGCCGATGATACCCAATTTTAAGGTCCTAGGTCATTGGTTGACCTTCCAGGTCAGGTCAATGACTCAAAGTCGGGAAAATCGGGACCTATTAGAAAGTCGTAAAGTGTGGCTGCTAAGGGGTTTTTCGGGGTGCTGATCACGAATATCGTGTTAGTTTTGATCGCAGATAATGTCTTTAAGCATTTAGACCAGGTCGGGTCAGGTCAGGTCAGGTCAACCAATAGGCGTCGTGACGGGTATTCGTAGTACGTGTCAACCGCCTCTGACAGCTTCGTAACATGTTACGAAGGCACCGAAACTACTTCGTAAATGTTCAAATGGTTGCTAAATTCGAATTCAGCTCCAAAAAAAACTCCAAAAATAGCCTAGAAACATATAAAACTCGAAAAAGTGAACCGAGGTCACCCGATGTCACCAAAGGTCAATGACCTGACCTGACCTTCAGGTGACCTTGATAGCCACCCTAATGCATGGGAGCAACATCAAATCACATGTTTGAACGTTTGAAACCACGAAAAGCTTGCAAACGCGCGGCTAATGCGAGCCGACATACGCGGAATCGCGACTCCGGCCAAACATGGTCTCGGAAAAGAGGTCACAGGTCAAAGGTCATTTGGGTCAGGGTCATGAAATTCTCAAGGTAGGTGTAAAATTGATCAATGCGAGGGTACTGAAAGTTTCGTCGCGATCGGCCGCTTTTTACGCGAGTTATTCGCGAAAAACCATACACATGCGAGGGTTAAGTGTCGTCTTATTTATTTATTTATTTATTTATTTATTTATTTTCACATTATAACCGTCCGTTCCATCCTGAGATGGCTATTCTCGGCAGTCGTGTCAATATGGCAGAGATAGGGTTCACACATCACACAGACACATACACGCACACGAAGCATACCAATATGTGCCATACGGTGCAAGCGATAAAATAACACATCACATACGGATACGTTTCGAAATCCTAATCATCGCCATACTGCTCCCTGAGCAGCCGCGCGCGGTACTCCTTCTTAAATCTCAACAGATTCAGATCGCGAACTGACGCCGGCAGCCTGTTGAACATATCCACTACGGAGTGAAGAAACCGGCGGCGGCCGGCCTCCGTTCGGATCATTGGAACCTGGAGATGGTCAGCCTGTCGTGTGCTACGGCCGTGTAAGCCACAGCGAGACGTGATCCTCTCACGCAGAGACTCGGGCTGCCCTGTGGTCAGCATCTTCTTCAGCAGCATGACCGACTGGAATCGCCACATGTTCTCTGCTGAGAGCCATTGCAGATCCATCATGACGTCGCTGATATGGTCGAACTTTCGGCGACCAGAGACGACGCGAGCACCGAAGTTCAGCAACCGCTGTCCGCTGGAGCCTTCTCATCTGCGTGATGCCACACACGCCGTACACGCTGATGGCGTATCGGACCGCAGACACAGCGAGAGCCTGCACCAGAGTCACGAGCGTATCTCTGGGCAGACAGTGCCTGCTGTGGCACAGACCACTCAGCACTCCCGTGCAACGGCGCACCACATCACTGACGTGCACGTCAAATGACAGGGTAGCATCAAATGTGACGCCAAGGTTCGTGGCCGTAGGCGACGGCACCACGGTGGCATTCATGAATTGGACAGAGATGGCTGGGAGCTGGCGGACGCTCTGACGCCTTCCCACGACCATGAGCTGGGTCTTGTCAGCGTTCACTTTGAGACCCTTGAGACCATTCTTGCGAAGCCAGTCTCCGAGTGCCGCTAAATATGCTCCATGCACGCCACCAAAGCGCCTGCGTTACGGGGACTCCCCAGCACGGCCAACTGAGTGTCATCACAGTACTGTACCAGACATGTGGCGTGCGAGTCATCATCAGGTTGAAAAAGTGGAATGTCATTCGCATAAACACTGAACAATAGTGGTCCTAATGCCGAGCCCTGGTAGGTACCTATGGTGTTGGCCAGCGGCTGTGAGAGTGTGCTGCGACCGTCCGGTGAACGTATCACAACCTGCTGGTAGTGATCATCGAGATAGCTGGTAAACCATCTAGTATCTACGCCATACAGCTCGAGTTTCACCAACAGACGGTCGTGTGGGATAACGTCAAAACATTTTGCCAAATCCAACATGCACAACAAAGCCACCTGTTTCCTATCCATCGCTTCCAGAAGTCTGTCGGTCATCGTGAGGAGCGCTGTCTCTGTCGAGTGATTTGTTCGGAACCCGTGCTGACATGAGGAGAGAAGATGATGGACGCTGAGGTAAGAGTAGAGCTGCTCGTAAACGATGCGCTCTGTTATTTTGGCTATTGTGGGAAGGATTGCAATCGGACGGTAGTTTGACGTGTCGGTGGATTTTGGATTCTTTTGGATGGGGTGAATCAGTGTCATCTTCCATGATCGCGGAACCGTGTGAGAGGCCAGGCTCGAGTTAACAATGTGTGTCAATACATGTGACAGAGACGGCAGACACATCTTAATAAAACGCACACTAAGACCGTCCGCCCCGCTCGCCGCGCTGTTAGACATTCCAGCGACCGTGCTGGCCAGTCTCTCCGGCGTGACCGTCCGAACCACGAAGCCGCCAGAGGTGACACGCGGCAGGCGCACCGGCAGCTCCGGCCCAGACGAGTCAACCTGCCCGGCGATCTGTGTCCCAATGTTAGCGAAATACCTGTTCATATCATCGGGATTGGCGGTCGGTGTCCGGTGACGGTCTAGCCGTTCGTTTACCCGAAATTACGGAGCGAATGGATCGCCACATGTTACCACTGACGCCCTCCTGAATACGCCTCTGAATGTCTTGGCGGCTGTCCCGGCGGATAGCAGATTTAGCCTGTCTATTTAGCTCGCGATACCGGTCACGGTCGCCGTCACGGAGACAGGAGCGCCGCTGGGCCATCAACAGCTGCGTGGCATCGGTGACGGGCGGCGCGGTGGGGTTCCTTATCTTAATGCGCTTCAGGGGGGCCAGAGAGTCCAGCACCGGAAGAGCCCTGCTAACAAAGTAGTCCCACTGCGCGGCCGGCTGTGCACTCGTAAACACTGGTTCCCAGTCCACACTCTGTAAGCGACGGTTCGCCTCAGTCACGTCAAACTTGCCCCAACACCGCGCGGTAATGCTGCACTGCGGGGGGCGGTACTCGGGGACGCTAATCAGAGCCCGCAGCCATCTGTGGGGGCTAAAGTCACACGACAAGGTCCCGGCTCGCGCGACGTCAGTGCTGGAGCACATTATGTCAATGGCAGACCCCGCCGGCCCGAATGTGGGGCCGCGCACGTGACGCCGCAGACCGTAGGTGTCCAGGAGCTCTCGTAGTCGCCTGGCCGCCACACCATCACCGGCGCTGGCCAGGTTCACGTTCACATCGCCGGCCAGCACCACAGGCCCGCTGTGGTTGGCCAGCACGTGCTGAATCTGCCGCTCCACCTCGCCCAGATCGGCAGCGACACGCGCGGCCGCTCGCTCGGGAGGCCGGTACAGCGAGCACACCGCCACTCGCTGGGCACCGGTTCGGACCCGGACCCACAGCGACTCGAGCCCGGTCCCCTCCACGGGCCGACCCATGTCACCGAGCACTGTGGCCGGTGACCCATGTCACCGAGCACTGTGGCCGCCGTCTGGAGGGATCCGCCTTCTCGGGGTGGACGGTGTGGGCGGCGTCAGCTGCCCGGTCCGGCCGTGGAGAGCGGCCGGATTCACCAAACGGATCCCACATGCCCCCTTCGGGCGGGACGCCGGATGGCCGACGTGCCACCCTCGGCGCCCCGCAGCCGCGACACCACCGAACACACCGGACCACTTGCTGCGGGCTGGGGAGCCGCGTCGCCGCGGCCCCCGGTCCGCTGAGTAACTGAACACCGACGGCCCCGCCACGAGCGCCAGTGGCGGGGCGCGCGGCCGCGGCCCATCGGGCCCCCGAGGAGGGTACAGCAGACGTGCCAAGAATCGCCGGTATCGCCACAACTGCCGCACCAGAAGCCAACTACTGCTCGTCAGTTGGAACGCGGAGGGACTGCGGAAGAAGGTTCCCGAGGTCTCCCGCTGGCTCTCTGACAGGAAGGTGGACGTGCTGGCGGTACAGGAGGCTCAGCTGCCGTCTGGCCGGAACATCGCCATCCCGGGGTACCAGGCGGCTGCGGTCGCAAGACGGGCGCAGGGCAGGAGACGGGACGGACCGGTCAAGGGTGGGGACGTCGCCATCTACGTTCGGGACGGCCTGTCCTACTCAACCATCGAGGCGTCCCCGCTCCTACCCCAAGACACTACGACGGAATGGTGCGCCATCAAGATCATCCCGCACCAAATGCGAGGCCAGCCCTCAAGAGAGTCATCTTCACTCGACATATACAACCTGTACCGCCCCCCGTCCCGACTGTCAGCTGAGGACGAGCGGGAAGACCACTTCTCTCTGGACATGTTCCCATCGCTACCCAACGTCATAGCCGTCGGAGACATCAACGGCCACCACCCCGTCTGGGATGTTAATTGTTCCGAACCGGACGCGGTGGGGACCCGAGTGAACGACTGGCTTGAGCTCCATCACTGGGTGACTCTCAACTCCGGCGCGGCCACCTGTGTCGGCTACGGGAACCGCACTCGACAGACCGCCCCGGACGTCGCGATGTGCCACCGAGACATGGCGGGCCGCTGCACGTGGGCGGTCGGTGAGGACCTGGGGAGCGACCACCTCCCTCAGCTGATCCACACCTCGATTGGCGGCGCGCGACCGAAGAGGATCCGCAAGAGCCGATGGGCCTTTCACAAGGCGGACTGGACTGGGTTCGCGGCTGACTGTGATGCGGCCCTCGCTGACCTGCGCCCGGACTCGCTGTCGGTGGAGGGCCTCAGCGAGCGGCTGGTGGCCGCGATCCTGTCCGCCAGCACCGCCCACATCCCGCGGGGTGCGCGCGCCGACCCCAAGCCATGGGCGCTCGATCCGGACCTCGTGGCCGCGGTGGCGGAGCGCCGGGAGGCGAGGGACGCCCTCAAGGAGCACGACTCGGAGGAGGCGAGATCCAGATGGAAGACAGCCAAGAAGTCAGCTGCGACCATGGAGGCCGAAGCACAGAAAAGGAGCTTCCGCGAACTGGCGACCGGAGAACTGAACAAGCCGGCAGCCATAGGGAAGGTCACCAAGATCCTGCGGAAGATGGAGGGTGCTGCACCGGCCACCGGACGTCTGCCCCGACCGGGCCATCAACGGGGACTGCGGGCAACTGCTCGCGGAGGACCGGGCCAAGGCCGAGGCGTTCGTCCGCACGTACGCCCACGTCAGTAGAAACGTGCGCCACCCCAAGCGCGACCGGATCGTCAAGACGGAGCTCCGCGGCCTCAAGGCTGCCCCGTGCTGCTGCAGGGGACAGCGCACCGACCAGTGTCAACCCTTCACCGAACAGGAAATGCACGACCAAATCCGACACCTCGGGACGAAGAAGGCGCCAGGACCGGACCAGGTATGCACCGAACACCTGCGGCACCTCGGACCGACGGCCTACCGGACCCTTCTGGCACTCATCAACAGATCGTGGTCCAACTTCGAGACGCCCGCCTCATGGCGACGGGCGACCATCATCCCCATCTTGAAGGCCGGTAAAGACCCCAAACAAGTGGGCAGCTACCGCCCGATCGCGCTCACGAGTCACATCGCCAAGCTAGCGGAGCGGATGATCGCGGCCCGGACGACCTACCTCATCGAGCGAGACCGACTGGTGAGTGGTGCCCCCCGAACAGGTCGGGTTCCGCCGCGGGAGGTCGGCGGAGGACAGTCTGGCCCGCTTGGTCCAAACGGTTCAAGATGGCTGGAATCGCCCCAAGCCGAGACGAGGCCCGGAGGATGGCGTGACGGCGGACCGCTTTCTCCTCCTCGCGTTCGACTTCTCCCGTGCCTATGACACGATCGATGACCGGATGTTGCACCTGAAGCTCCTTAAGCTCCTCCCCAGATGTCTCGCGACCTGGATATTCCGGTTCCTTCGCGACAGGCGGGCCCGCGTAGAGGTCAACGGCGCGCATAGCAGCGAGCGCGTATTCCGCGCGGGCCTGCCGCAGGGCTCGGTCCTGGCGCCGACCATCTACACGCTCTGGGCGGCGGACCTTATCGAGACCCTGCGGAACGCCTCGGACCGCACGGACGTCCTGATGTATGCGGACGACACGGCCACACTGAGCGCTGGAGCCACCGTAGAGCTCGCGGTGGCTCGCGCCCAGAAGTCGGCCGACGCCCTGGCCCGATGGGCAAGGCACTGGAAGATGTCCATCGCCGGACAGAAGACCCAGGCGCTGCTGCTGACTCAGCGGAGCAGGGACGAGCGCGGCGTGCAACTCCTGGTGAACGGCACGCAGGTCACCGGTGGCACCAGCCTACATCTTCTGGGGGTGACCTTCGACAAACTTTTACATTTTAAAGACCACTGCGACTCTCTGCGGCGGAAGGTCCGGCCGCGGACGGCACAGCTGAGGAGGATGACCGGCCGGACCTGGGGTCTCCGCGAGGCGCAGCTCAGGACAGTCGCGAACGGGTATGTCCGGGGAGCCCTTGAATACGCGGCGGGTGCCTGGCTCCCGGCCGCGTCCCCGTCACACGTTCAGCTGGTGGAGCGCGAGCTGCTGGCGGCCGCCCGGGTGGTGACCGGATGCCCACGGTCCACCCCCAGGGATCCCCTGCTGGCCGAGGCAGGCATCCCTTCAGCATGGTCCACCAGGAAGACGCTGGCCGCGCGAACGCTCTGCCGAGCGCTCGCCCTGCCGGAGGACGACCCTCTTCGCCGCGTCGCGGAGGCCGACCCACCCACTCGACTGCGGTCTACCACCAGCTGGCGACAACTGGGGCGATCGGCGCTGACCGAGGCGGGCGCCGAGGGAGTGACGGTGGAGCCACGCCTCGAGGTTCCCCTCCTCCCGTGGACATCCTGCCGCCCGATCGCCTTCAATCTGGACGTGGGACCCGGCGGTCGTCGAGCCTCCTTCAACGAGACGAGACGAGAGGCCGCGCGGCAGCACCTGGCGGCGCTCCCAGCCCAGGCCACGTGGATTTGGTCCGACGGCTCTGCGGACGCTGGGGTCAGGCGAGGAGGGGGCGGCGCCGTCATCTTTACCGCGTCGGGGGAGACTCTCGAGGTGGAGGTGGCGGCGGGAGACCTCTGCTCCAGCACCCGTGCGGAGCTGTTCGCCCTGAGGGCGGCGCTGGAGCGAGTCCGGGCTGAGCCGTCCCCCGCCCCGCTGGTGGCGTGCTCTGACTCACGAGCCGCCCTGAGCCTCCTCAGCGCGGGAGCGGCCGCCCAGACCACCACTATCGGCGCGGCGATCTGGAGGACGCTGCTGGACATTGCCGAACGCCGGCAGGTGACCTTGCAGTGGGTTCCTGCTCACTGCGGGCTGGCGGAGAACGAGCGCGCTGACGCCCTGGCCAAGCAAGCGGCCACCCTGCCCCAGGGCGCCGTGCCCTCGGACGCTCGGTCCCTGACACGGGCAGTTCATCGGACGGCCACACGCCAGTGGCGCGAAAACTGGCCCGACTCTTTTTTCAAGACTATCTTCGGGAGCACCCTGCCGCTCCCCATCCCCGGAGAGGACCGAGAGGCCGCCATCTCGGTGCATCAGTTGAGGGCGGGCCACTGGGGCCGCTCGCTCCAATACCTGCACCGGATCAGCCGCCACCCCTCCGTGGCATGCCTGCAGTGCCCCGCGGCGCTCTGCGCCGTGTGCCGGGAGGAGGCGGACGTGCCGGAGCACGTCTTGCTCCGCTGCCCGGCCCTCGCTGGCGCCCGCCTGCGGCTAACTGGCAGCATTCACGTCGACCCGTCGCGGCTGCGGGACGCCGACCTGGTGGCTGCCTTGGAGGCCGGCTACCTTCGCCATAGGGAGCCTCTCGGCTATGGTCCTCCGTAAGGAGGTCCCAGGGGGAACAACAACAACAACAACAGCACTGTGGCCTCCAGCCCGTCCCGCACGAGCACGGCCACCCCGCCGTAGCCACGGCCGTCCACACGGTCATTCCGGTAAATCGTGTAACCAGGCACTGGGGTAAGTCGGTTTGGTGTAGATGGTTTTAGCCATGTCTCACTCAGAGCTGCGACGTCGTATCCATGCTCACTGATGTCTTGTCGTAGTTCTAGAAGATGTGGTTTCAGCGATTGTGTGTTGAGAGCTGCTACGTAGAGATGTCCATTACGCGGGCCCGTGCGCCACTTGACACCGGCCGCAGCGCCGCGCGGCCGCTGACAGCCGCGTCTCCCCCGCCTAGTGTGGCTGGGCGCGCGGCCGCCGCCGGCCGCCGCGATTGGTCGAGCCGGGTCCGGCGACCCGAGTCGGGCCGGCTCAGGCCGGTCAGGTGATCCAGCCCTGGGGCGCGGAGGGCGAGCGGCGGCGCGCCAGTCCGTCAGCCGGCGTCCGGCCGGAGCGCCGAGTGTCCCGGCCCACGGTGCAGGAGCCGGGGTCGCTGCCAGCACCAGCAGGCGAGCAACAGCCAGCAGCACCAGCAGATGTTGCAGCTCCGGGTGCATGTCGGCGCTCAGAAGCAGCAGAAACAGCGGCGACAGCTACCGGTCCCCACTCCGCACTCCGCCCCGAAACCCCGGGCCGTGAGGTAAGTCCAAGTGAGGTCACTTCTTACTCACGCACTCTTCGTGATCTTCGTTCGTTCGCCGACACCAGATTCAACGCAAAATTCACTCGCAGATCACATGCACTCGGAGAAAGGTGCAATCACACATGGCGGTGGTGAACCGCCGACGAGGGCGAGGAGCGAGCCCGCGCGCGTCCGGCCGCTGGCGCCGCGCAGCTGAGCTGTCTTCTGTCTGCTATCCGCCATCTAACAAAGAAGCTAAATAAAAACTCACCGGAGGCTACCATGCTGTCCCATCCCGGGCCTTCCTCAATTTAGGGCCCGTCGGCCTGCCGAGTCACCATTAACACCACAAAACACGCTACACCGACACCACGTCACTCGAAGTCACCACATCTCGGCCTAACTTTAACGGGGAAGCCCGTCGACTCCGAGGACTTATCGATGCCTATCCCCCCGACTAGGACTTATCAGGCCTCACTATCTTTTACAGGGGCTCTCATTCCACCACCACCCACGAATACCCGGCACTGCTCCACGGGTCGTTATTAACTGTCTTTAAAACGTAACTACTCTTTAACTACTGACTCCTCAAATACCTCGTTTACCACAATTATCCGAACTACCTACATAAACCTCAAAACTTAGTTTGCTTACCCTGCAACTCCAACTCAATCCACCTTTCCACCTACTGACAAACCTACTGACGTCACTACCTCACTACACTACGCTACCGGCCCCTACTCTCGGTCGAAATAAGACGTGCAGACATTGTTGACACCGCCCTGACAATACAGACCTCTCGCTGTACGCACTCAACTGTACAAAAGCGATGTTGGTAGAAACATCGACATAGAAGCCGGGCACACAAGCCGTCTAGCCTCGAAAAAAAAATTGCCCGTACGATAACAAAAAAGATACTTCCCGCCTCGACCTACTCTCGACTCCCTTACATTTCCCGAGGAATTCCTACCCATCGCGTCAATAACACCTCGCCTCGAACTACCTGCCCTATTCCTACTTCGCACTCGTATCCCTTTCCTTTCGTCCCACTGAATAATCGTAATAGCATTAAACAACGGTTTAATTGAATAATCATTTCCCGACAAGGCTAACATCCTACTTTAACCCTGCTCAAATCAACGTCTGCATGGTGTGTCAAAAGTGGAAATAGCCGGTGCGCCGTCTGGCAACCCGGCAGCCCGCCGCCATAGGGAAATTCATGCTTTTTGTCGCTTTTTCGCTCCCTATGAGTCACTTGATCTAATTAGAGCTTAACTAGGAACGAGGCGGGTCAATTGGACGTATTCGGGAGCCGAATACGGTGTTTTGGAGCCAATACCTGGGAAACCCTGCCCGCCCAATGCGAGTTTTTAAGAGTCTGCATGCCCAAATTAACATTGAGCGCGGCCGTTTTCGGTCGGTTTTCCCCGACCTTGTGGCGAAATCGCCTTATTTATTCAACCAGGGTGGGCTAATTCGCTTAACTAGGAATGAAGCGTTGAAGAGAATTATTCAAGGAATAGAGCTGTGCAAAAATATTTTTTGTATTGTTAAAACTGTATCCGCCCTCGAACGATAAATATTGTTGACCCATCAGAAACACATCACCTGGAATGCGTTTGGACTTGGCTGGATCTAATATTAGCGAGTATCTGCTAATGCAGTTTCGTGGCTTACATAGTACGCACACAAGCATACATACTTCCTGCCCTTGGTTATTCCTCACTTGAATGAAAATTTTGCTATAATAACTATTCCAAGCAGTTAACAGGTTTTAGTGCAGTGCCAATTCGGAACCGTTCAGCGCCGCCAGTCTCCCAGGCGGCGCGTAACGGCTGCCGCCGGCCGCCGCGCCGCCGCACACTGGTCGGAAACGCCCTCACGAGAGGCCACGGGCGATTCCGGAGTTTCGGATTATTTTTTATATAGATCGATTTGAAATTGATCAAATTATTATACTTAGGCCAAAAAAACTAATCCGGGTGACCAAAAATAGCTGTAATCAGCCCCCGAAGATGGGGTATCCCAGAACTCGGAAACTGACGCGGAGCAAGAGGTTTCTTGAGCAGGATATTCAGAGTCTTATTGCTGATAGACACCAAATTGAAATCCCACATATTATGCATCAAAATGTTCGTTATGAAGTTGCCGACTGGTCAGTGCAAAATTTTTGGTATACTTTTTCCCTAACTAAGATGTACTATAGCTTTTTTATGAAGGCTCTCCTACAGTGATTCTGGAATATAACTGCAAAGTTTAGGTAAGGAAACAACAGGTAGTCCCATCTAGTTCCACTCTGATTTTTTGTGAGATGAGGTAGGATTTAAATTTACACCAGGGCAACATAAAAGCTAACTGCGCATATTTGCGCAAAATTTGCAGGGGCCGCTCTTCCTACCCAACTACCGCCCGCCCCGCCCCAGTTTCGGCTCGGCCGCCGCGCCCGGCTTACGCTGACCTGTGTGGCCTGCACGCATCCATGCGTAGTTGACTGGTCATTAAAAACAGATGCGCTTGAGTTTATGAATTTTGTGAAAAGCGCGTTTTATGTATGCATTTATGTATGTATTGACATCAAAAGCCTTCCACATATTGCGTGGCGATTACGGCTTGCATTTAGAGAGCCTTGCTATTGACAACCATCACTCGGCTGAAGAAAGTGGAAATTGAAACCTTCGTGAATATAAGACGCTGCAAATATAGGACACCTGTCACTGACGTCGGGTTACCTTGGGCCGTCTTTTTACATTAGATCACAATTCCGGTATTTAACCCTGGCCGGACCGATTGGTTTTCTACATTGACCGGGGAGGGTTGGTACAACTCCCTCGCCGTTTCGCCTCTAATCGAGCTAGAGCCTCGCGAAAAAAAAACAAGCTTGTGTGCCGTTATAAGACACAAAAATTAGGTACTACCCGATCTTAAGGTCTTAGGTCAGCCAGTGACCTCTTAGGTCAGGTAAGTGCCTCAAGGTCAAGGCACGGGCTCGGTTTTAGGTTAATTACTTTGCCAAAAATGGTCGCACTGCCGCGATTTTGGCATAGTCGTGTTTGTCTAGCTCAGGCGCGTTGAATGCTATACTTGGTGTTCGGGTGAAGTCAACTTAACCCTCGCCGGCACAGGCCATTTTGCGTCCTTCGACGGCACAAGGGTGGGGGGTTGGTACGACCCCCCCCCCCTCGCGTTTGGCCCCTGATCGAGCTAGAGCCTCGCGGAAAAAAACGAGCGTGTTGCCCGTCACGAGAGGAAGCCGATGATACCCAATTTTAAGGTCCTAGGTCATCGGGTGACCTTCCAGGTCAGGTCAATGACCCGAAAACCGGGAAAATCGGGACCTGTTAGAAAGTCGTCAATTGTGGCTGCAATGTGGTTTTCCGAGGTGCTGATCACGAATACCGCATTAGTTTTGATCAGAGATGATGTCTTTAAGCATTTAGACCAGGTCGGGTCAGGTCAAGTCAGGTCAACCGGTAGGGGTTGTGACGGGTATTCGTAATACGTGTCAACCGCCTCTGACAGCTTCGTAACATGTTACGAAGGCGCCAAAACTACTTCGTAAATGCTCAAATGGTTGCTAAATTCGAATTCAGCTCCAAAAACTAGCCTAGAAACATGTAAAACTCGAAAAAGTGAACCGAGGTCACCCGAGGTCACCAAAGGTCAATGACCTGACCTGACCTTCAGGTGACCTTGACACCCATTCTCATGTATGGGAGCAACATCAAATCACATGTTTGAACGTTTGAAACCACGAAAAGCTTGAAAACGCGCGGCTAATGCGAGCCGACATGCGCCGAATCGCGATTTCGGCCAAACATGGTCACGGAAAAGAGGTCACAGGTCAAAGGTCATTGGGGTCAGGGTCATGAAATTTTCAGGGTAGGTGTAAAATTGATCAATGCGAGGGTACTGAAAGTTTCGTCGCGATCGGCCGCTTTTTACGCGAGTTATTCGCGAAAAACCTTAAGGGGGGGTTGCATCAACCCCCCGTGCCGGCGAGGGTTAAGGTGTTAACCTCGGGTCAAGGTCAGGTCGGAGCCCCTCAGGTCACGAAAATGGTTGAAGGAGGTCATATCGCATATCATTCGATTCGGCAGGCCTTCCTGAGTCCAATGGTGGCTTTCCCGACTCTCTAGCTCCATCTGATCAGGAGTTATTGACGAAAAACTTACATGGCCTTAGTGACGTCATAAATGACGTCACGCAAAGTCAACAATGCTAAAGTCAAGCACTGGACCTTGCAAGGAGTGCATGAAACCATTCCCGGTGCCCGAATAGCAGCTCCCAATTTCCCTTGTTGACTTAAAGTGGTGCTAGATCCTGTATTATGCTCAATTATGACGTCATAACTTAACAGATTCACGTCATATATTTAGTGCTTGACATCCAAATGATAGCTTACATATGACAGAGAAGGTATGCAAAGTTTTATGAAGTTTGCTTCAATAGTTGTGGAATAACAAGCAAAAAACTTTTGCGGAAAGGCCGCTGGCCTCTCGCTGGAGCGTTTCCGACCAGTGTGCGCCGCTCTGGCAGGGTGTTTGACTTCATATCTCTGTTGCTAGAAAAGTTGTGGACCGATTTACTTGATTCTTGCATGAAAAGATCCGCTTTCAATTTATAGCAGATAACGAAAATTTGACGTCAATTGCACGACCCACTGCCCATATTGTGGTACTGCCATCTATTGACAAGGCTGGCGAACTAAAGCCGGGCGGCTATTTCCGCTTTTGACACACCATGGGCGCCTCTTAACCCGTTTCCCGTAAATTCCTTTGAAACATTATATCCTCTTCTCTCACTCTAAACAGCAACTGCTCACAAGATACAGCTGGACTTCGGCGTATACTCACAAATTCACTGGCGGATCCAGGGGGGGCCACGGGGGCCATGCCCCCCCCCCCAAGGCCTAAAGTGGCCTGTTTGGCCCCCCCCCAAAACGTAAGAAAAATTGCTAAGAAAATATACCTTGATGGAGGTTTTTAGCCACTTGGTGAAGTAAAGCTTTCCACAGCAGTATATGGAAGCAATATGGTAGCAGTGAGGGTCAGTCAAAAGTTGCGCGAGTGGAGTCGACCTTCAAAAAAGACTTGTTGGCACGTGTTTAAGGCGTGGTAGCTGGGAGTTGGCGGTGTTTCGCGTGGTGTGGCATCACTGGCGGATCCGGGGGGGGGGGGGGGGGGCACGGGAGCCTGAGGTGCCCCTGACAGATCCGTGGTGCCCTTGGTAGGTCTGTGGTGCCCCTGGACCCTGGCAGGCCTGTGGTGCCTCTGGCGGGCCTAGGGTGCCCCTGCTAGGCTGCTGATGCCCCTGGGACCTGGCAGGACTGTGGTGCCCCTGACAAGCCTAAAGTGCCCCCAACAGGCCCGTGATGCCCCCGACAGGCCCAAGGTGCCCCTGCGTGATGCCGTGATGCCTGCGAGGCCGGTGGTACCCCTGCGAGGTCGGTGGGGCCCCTGACAGGCCCATGGTGCCCCTGCGAGGCCGGTGGTGCCCCTGCTAGACCGGTGGTGCCCCTGGCAGGCCTGTGGTGCCCCTGCTAGGCCGCTGGTGCCCCTGGGCCCTGACAGGACTGTGGTGCCCCTGACAGGCCCATGGTGCCCCTGCGAGGCCGGTGGTGCCCCTGCTAGACCGGTGGTGCCCCTGGCAGGCCTGTGGTGCCCCTGCTAGGCCGCTGGTGCCCCTGGGCCCTGACAGGACTGTGGTGCCCCTGACAGGCCCATGGTGCCCCTGCGAGGCCGGCGGCGCCCCTGGCAGGTCTCTGGTGTCCCTGACAGACCTGGAGTGCCCCTGACAAGCCTGTGGGGCCCCTCACAGGCCCGTGGTGCCCTTGTTAGGCCTGTGGTGCCCCTGCTAGGCCGGTGGTGCCCCTGACAGGCCTGTGGTGCCCCCGGGCACCAAGGGGGGTCATGACCCATGTGGCCCCCCTTGGATCTGCCACTGGTACATATTATATTGATTTGTAATGGCGTTATGGCTTATGCAATATGCAATTGCAGGCACTTGGTATCCCTCACTTATCCCTCATTGGGGGCTCTGGCGGGCTTCTGAGGGCCCACGTCTATCTCCGGGAGCCCTAGACAGGCTCCTTTGGGTCCTTTCAGTCCACTATAGCATAAGAGGTCTCCATGCGAGTCCTATACATCTGAGGACGTACCCTGACGTCTGAGGTACTCAACTGCAGCTCCAATGGTCTCTTACACTGGCGGATCCAGGGAGGGGGCATTTAGGGCCATGCCCCCTTCCCAGAGGCCTAAAGTGGCCCGTTTGCCCCCTCCCCCAAGCGATAATGAAGCACAGTTCAATCAGTGCCTGGCCCAGGAGCCGAGTTAGACCACCTCCCGTTTTACCACCTCCCGGCCCGCAAAGGGACCCAAGCACTGACTCGAAGCGGGTTAACTGGTCGACAAAAGCAATGGTAAGTGTTTACAAAGTATTAGTAATATAAAGGCATGGGTCGGGTGGGCTACCATTTATATATTTTTATTTTTGTTTAAAAAAAAATATTCATAGTGTCAGGGCTGTGACGAAAAATAAGTGGCCTAAATCCGATGAGAAAACAGGATTTGGGGGTACCCTAGGTTTGGCTCCTGCATGAGTTGGCCCCCCCCCCAAAACGCAAGTCTGGATCCGCCAGTGCACAAATTTAGTTGCTCGTTATCATTCCTACTTTGATCCTACTCAAACAATAGTACCTATCCTTATTCAACGAAGCATAACGACTATTAAATGGAAAGGCCGTAGGATATGTATTTAGTATCGGGGGTCTAGATTTGGCTCTCCTTCGGACAGGGTACGGCGAGAACTGCACACCAGTAACTCGTCGGGGCTAGATCGGACGTATGGACGGGTACGACAAGAACTGATCAGCAGTAACTCGTCGGGGCTAGGATGAGCGTATGGACGGGTTACGACGAGAACTGATCGCCAGTAACTCGTCGGGGCTAGGATGAGTGTATGAAAGGAATGCAGAGGCCAGTTTTACCAACAGAAAAAATAGCAGCCCGGCGCAATTTTTCTGTCAAAAACCCGCCGACGAGTTTCACTAACCAGGCGAAAAAATATCCGCCGGCGTGAAAAATATCAGCCAGAAAAATAGCCAACGAGTTTCACCAACGGCAAATGCGGCATTAATGGAGTGTTTATCTGCGCCATTATATGTAGAAAAACAGTCCCAAAAAATAGACAGGCGACCCCGTCTATTTTTTGATGTGTTGGAATAATTTGCCTCATTTGTTACTAATTATCGTGATTTGCGCTTCTCAGTTGATATAATAATTTAGTATCATTCATGGCCAATTTGTAAAGCACCTGGGCTTCAAGATTAGAAGAGGAATACTGATGATATTGCGTAAAGAAAGAGCCTTGGTCACCAGGCAGGACCAAAAGGAGCCAACAAGACGGGTGTTTGATGTTGTGGTGTTAGTTTTTTCGTTTTATATTATCTATTTGCTACAAGCACCCAACAGCAAGATGACAGCGCATTGACTAGTGGTCAGCTTACAAGTTCATTGCTCGCACGGAAGTGGAAAATAATGATGGAAGGTTATTTTCGAAAATCGAAGGTGCTTGAAGAAATGCTGGAAGTAGAGGCAGAGAGAGTAGGCTCATTGGACTCAAGATTTTAAACAAATATGTCACAGTTTTCACATATTCAGCTACATTTGACATTGCAAGGCGCCAGCTACTGATACCACTACTACTTTTGGGTGGAACTTGAGCTGTGCGGAAGGAATAGGGAAGGTGCATTGACATTGCTCAGACCAAAATGGCAAGATTTTCAAGATAAATGACAATAAATTTAAAAAAATTGAATAGCATGAAAGAAGTGTATAAAGGCTTGTTTTTGAAGCCCAAACAAATTTGCTGTCATAAGATTGTGCCACTGAACTCAGCAAGTCATGCTGCCGCTATTGAAGGAAAAGAAAATAAAGTTGTGTTGTAAAATGTAAACGAATCCATAACTGTTGTGTGTGCACTGTGCTGATATTGAATGCATGTGTATCTTGCATGCATGAGTCATGCAGGGATCATTTTAAAACTGGCTGTAAGTATTGTGAGTTATTTTTGCAAAATTGTGGGGGCACCAGGCAAATTGCGGCCGAAATGTTATTTGTTCACCTCAGCACTGAAATTTCTGCACACAGAGTTTTCAGATCATGCGCCGAAATGTTCATGCAGCCCGTCCGTTACACTGGTCATGTTGACAGTATCAAGGATTTTTCCTTGTCTCATGTTGAAATATAATAGGGGAAGTTGGGGCAATGCCGGAGTTGGGGCAAAGCCGAAATTCGAGATATTTCGAAAACCGTACGACATGGATGCCACCTGTCAGTGATACTCTGAAGCTTAAGTGACTACCAATTATCGCATGTTTGTTACCAGTCGTCATTCGGAATACTTCGGCTGTAAGGGCGCCAAGAGCGTTTTCAAGGTACGTTTCCTTTGCACTACATGCGTCTTCGAAGCCAGGGGCGGATCCAGGAAAACTCCAAGGGGAGGGTCATGAATCGAAGTGGTGCCCCTAACTATACCCAAAATTAAAAACTCAACGGATTTCGTCCACTTCATTTTGGTGGTGCCCCCATTTTCAGGTTTTTTTCTTTTTATTTTTTATTTTTAGTCAGTATCTTAACTCTTAGCCACAACCACATTTACCAATTGTAAGCAAGTATATATGAATGTGCTATGTGTATATATGTTATGGACGCTGAGTAGTGAGTAATTACCAGGAACGTTATCAGGTAAGCGAATCGTTGTCAGTCCGACAAACTTGACCCTGGCGTCTAAAGGGTCTGTCCTTGACACTTCAGGCTTGTCAGGGGCACCAAAGTCCTTCCAGGGACACCACAAACCTGTCAGGGGCACCTACGGCCTTGTAGGGGCGCCACAGGCCCGCCAGGGGCACCACAGGCCTGCCAGGAAGCAGGGGCACCACAGGTCTAGCAAGTATACACGACAGGCCTGTCAGGGGCACAACGGGCCTGTTGGGCCCATGAGCACCCCTAGGGGCAGGGGCACCACAGTCCTTCCAGGGGCACCGCAGGCCTGTGAGGGGCACCAGTCAACACAGGCCTGCCAGGGGCGCCACAGACCTGCCAGGGGCACCAGAGGCCTGCCAGGAGCACCACCGACCTCGCAGGGGTAACTTGGGCCTGTCAGGGCCCAGGGGCACCACGGGCCTGTCGAGAGGCACTTCAGGCTTTTCATGGGCACCATAGTCCTCTCCGGGCGCAGGGGTAGCAGGGGCCTAGCAAGGGCACCAGAGACCTGCCAGGGGCACCACAGGCCTAGCAAGGGCACCACGGGCCTGTCATGGGCACCTCAGGCCTGTCAGGGCCCAGGGACACCACAGTCCTTCCAGGGGCACCACAAGCCTGTCAGGGGCACCAGAGGCTTAGCAAGGGCACCACAGGCCTGCCAGGGGCACTACAGGCCTAGCAAGGGCACCACTGGTCTATCAGGGGCACCACGAGCCTGTCATAGCCAGGCATCTCAGGCTTGTCAAGGCCCAGGGGCACCACAGGTCTGTGAGGGGCACCAGCGACCTAGCAGGGGCACCAGTCAACACAGGTCTGCCAGGGGCACCAGTCACCACAGACCTGTCAGGGGCACCAGAGGTCTGCCAGGGGCACCACCGGCCTCGCAGGGGCACCTTGGGCCTGTCAGGGGCACCACAGGCCTGCCAGGGGCACCACAGGCCTAGCAAGGCACCACTGGCCTGTCAGGGGCACCACGACCCTGTCATGACCGGGCACCTCAGGCTTGTCAGGGCCCAGGGGCACCACAGTCCTTCCAGGGGCATTGCAAGCCTGTCAGGGGCACCAGAGGCCTAGCAAGGGCACCACAGACCTGCCATGGACACCACAGGCCTGCCAGGGGCACCACCGGCCTTGCAGGGGCGCCTCAGGCCTGTCAGGGGCACCACGTGCCTGCCGGGGACACTTCAGGCTTGTCAGGGGCGTTACAGTCCTGTCAGGGCCCAGGGGCACCAGGCCCGTGGTGTCCCTGCTAGGCCTGTGGTGCCCCTGGCGGTCCTGTGGTGCCCCTGTCAGGACTGTGATACCCCTGATAGGCCGGTGGTGCCCCTGGCAGGTTTTTGGGCCCCCGGGCCTCAAGGGGGGGGGGCCATGACCCATGTGACCCCCCCCCCCTTGGATCCGCCCCTGTTCGAAGCTGCATTTCCTACTCATTATGCTACCGTTTGTCTGGCCAATTCGGTCAAGTAATCTTCAGCACGTCTTTGCAGAAGTGTGCTGCCTATTCGAAATTTATACAGCACGTTGAAAAGTTATGGGCCTGCAAATGAAAGTATGGCTGGCTGGGGTAATGCCGAAAACGTGCAATTACGCGCGTTAAAGCACGCTACGTGAACTTTACCGCTGCAGAATAGCAACGCGCCTATTTTAGTCACACAAATTACACTTTTAACCGACACAACGGCCTGTTTCCATAAGGAATGATTTACCTGGCCTTTTCTTATTATATCACACAATTATAACTTCCAGCGTGCACCAAGCGTCCTCAAGCTCTTAAAACGCGTGTCAGCTTTGACGAATTCTGGATAAAATTTGAGATAAAATAGCAAAACATCAATTTCGGCATTCCCGTAGATCATTTCTTCCATTTTCGGCTTTCCCCGCAGTCCGGGGCAACGCCGAAAAAGTCACTTCGTTGATATTTTTAGTTTGTGCGCTTAACGGTATGCGAATTCATCAAATGCGCCTGGTATGTTTGAAAGGCAAAAGACTGGCCTCTCGAATGACGCCAACAAGAATAGCTTATGTTGCCTACCTTGCGTGCTACGGGCGTCAGAAAAAAAGTATTCGGCGTTCCCCCAACTTCCCCTAATAATTCACTTATGTAGCTTGATTTTAGCTTATGTTTTTTCATGCCAGTTCCTAGAATAAAGCAGCCAATATTTTCTGTCGTGTGAGAAATAAAATGACAATATGCACAATTGCAGGCTGTGGCATGTTGTGAGGTTTTTCCTTGTTTATTGCTGAGGGTTTTCCAGTCTCTGCTGCAAAAACGGTGGTGAATCCACCGTCGTCCGACGGTTTCGATGACGCCAATCATCGGCGAGTGTTGCTGTGATGGCCGACCTGACTGAGCGCGCAGCGGCAGCCGCCGTCGCCAATAACGACAGTGAGGACACCTCCGAGTCGGACGGAGACGCCGCCGCTGACGACTTCACCGTGCTGGACGAGGTGGAGCGCTCGAGCCGACAGGCCGTGCACCGCGTGCGCTGCCCGACTGGCTGGCGCACCCGCAGCCGATTGGCGACCGGCGGCCGGCGCCGGCCAATCTGCCGGCGCTCTGCCCCGAGCTGCGCGCCCGGCTGGCCGCCGAGGGCATCAAACAGGTGTTCCTGGTGCAGGTGACCGTGCTGCGCGTATATTCGCATCCAGTATGAGTAGAGCATGGGTCCCGAAAAATTATTCGGAAACTAGAGAAATTCTCGTACTGACCAATAAGGACATTCAGGGGAACATTATCGCCCTGGCCAGTAAAAGGGCTAACTTTGCATGGTTCTTTAATGCATTATTTCACGTGGCGCAATTAAGGCATGCTGTACCTAAATGCACCTTTTGCAGGGGCTAGGAAAACCGTAATTTGTTCCAGTAAAATGTACTTTATAAGAGTGGAGGTAGATTTAACTAGAAAAATGTTCATCGATCGTTATTAAGCAGAGACCGCATTCGCCACACACATTGCTTAAGCACAGGTTAAGTTTCTGCTTAAGCGGGTCCATAATGGTAACTCTCCCCTACCTATTAATTTGAGGACTCGTTTTAGGGCCTTGGCGGGCGGCCGGGCGGATGGGAAGACAGATAGACGGACGGAGGAACATCCGGAGAGACGGACGGACGGACGGATGGAGAAACAGACGGATGGAGAAACGGACGGACGGACGAAGAGACTGACGGACGGAGAGTGACGGATGGACGGACGGATAGAGCGTCTTGAATGACATATTGAGTGGCAATGACGTTAGCAATTCCGTTCAACTTTTTCATTAGACTTATAGATAGTACAGGGACCCGCAGTTGCTACTGTACACATATATTACCAATTTAGAATTGCGCTATTATTTGCTAAGTTTCCACCATTGGAGAAAGGAAATGTAGTGCAAAGTATGGAGGAATAACACATGTTTGCTCCTAGGACGTATGTTTTGTATAATTCCTCTTACCGCCACAGATATTCTTCCAAAACTACAATCGTGCTATTTTTCCGCGCCGGTTGCCTCCCCAGATCTCATCCTTGGTATCGCCTATAGCTTCCGTTCCCGCTACGTGAATGAAAGTCACGTGACTACTACAGGTTTGCGCTCAGTACTAACACACCTAGCCCGAGGGCCGGTCCGTAGCGGGGAGGGGTAGAACGCCAGAGCTCCAGCGCAGTGGAGGTGGCGGTGGCCCGTATCATAAAGAGGCAACCGTAAGCAGAA
Source organism: Amphibalanus amphitrite (assembly GCF_019059575.1). Lineage (NCBI taxonomy): Eukaryota > Metazoa > Arthropoda > Thecostraca > Balanomorpha > Balanidae > Amphibalanus > Amphibalanus amphitrite. The sequence goes on along the minus strand of NW_024881918.1, from coordinate 161,188 downwards.
CTACAATTGCCGCAGTATAGGATTATGATCAAGTTTGCTTTAGATGTATTGATTGACAAGAAATTGCAATGCTTATCCGATATAATAAAGCGGTGTCCAAGGCCTTGGAAGAACTATAAAACATATTCAGCAACGTATAAATTTCTGATACAGGCCATGACCTTTCACCTTGCCTCCGGGGAGGACCGCTCAGGAAGCCACATACCGAACGAATCGAGGCCTCGCAGCGCGGCGGCAGAGGAGGTGGATAAACCATCGCCAGATCTTTCGGTTACTTATGTTTCCAGAAGAAGGAGGGGAGGGGGTGGAGGGTGAGGGCTGTTTTCAACCCACTCACCAATCCTTTCCTTATTAACTTATAGCTTACCGAAAAATGCAACACAATGGTGGCCGTCACGAGATGTAGCGAAGAGAGCCTCAGCCACACCGGTTTTGAGTAAACTTTAAGCATTGGAATTCAGGCCAGTGATCCTGAAGCATTATTTTATTTTTGTCGTGCATAAGCTGGGATGACGTGGTTCAAGTTAACCCGCGCCCTGGTGGGGGGGGCTATTTTTTGCCCCCCCCCCCCTCCAGACTTTTCAATATATCTCCAGAACCGCTGCGCCGATCGTCACCAAACTTTCAGTACCCTCCCGGACATCAATTTTACACATTGTGACCCAAAATTTTTCCAAAAGCTATGATAGGTTGGCCGGAAATGACGTCAGAGTGACGTCATGTTCTGCCGTTTTCGACCCAAAAAAGGGTTTCGCGGGAAGAGCTGTCAGGCCTATAGCTTTTCAAATACAGAAAAATGTTTAGGACATAAAAGCTGTAGAATTGACAGGGCTACAAAACTGCTATCTCAGATTTTTGAATTTTTTTGATTTTGACCCCCAAAAATCAAAAAATAGATTTTTGGGATATAATAGTCAAAAAATCCAAAAAGTTTTTTGAATTTCGCAAAAACCGGAATATATGTGATAGTCCTTACCGCCTTCCATCCACATACCAAATTTTAGATTGATACCTCTTTTTTTGGCGAAGTTATAGCGAAAAAACTGTTCAAAATTGATGACGTCAAATTTTCAAACTCAATTTTTAGCAATTTTAGACCTCGTAGTGCAAAACAAAGACCACCATTAGACTCCCCGTGACGAGCTGCATCGAATCGATACCCTTTTTATGCAAAAATATCAACTTTGAAATTTGACCTTTTTTGACCTGACCTTGACCTGACCTCCACCAGAAAGTGACCTAAACCGTACCTGATGGTCTTATAACCAACACCATTGGGTTGGAAATGAAAAACTGGCCATAAAACATGCATCGCACAACCTTAGTAAAGTTGGGATCATGTGGTGACCCTTGGTGACCTTTGGTGACCTGACCTGGTATGACCAGTGACCTCTAATAGCAACATATGTACTAGACAACTGACGTCTTATCGCTGATTTTCGACAAAATGCGTTTTACTCGGTGTTATAGCGCTTTCCCTAGAAGCCCCGTGAACGGTGAAACATTTTATCTTTGACCTGACCTGTGACGTCATCGGTGACCCCGAGGTCAATAAAATTTGGTTTCCCTCGACAAATTTGACAGGGCTATCGAACGCCGTTTGAATTTTGCGGATCCGTCCAGTAGTTTCGGAGATACGAGGGGGGGGCAAAAAATAGCCCCCCCCCCCCCCCCACCAGGTCGCGTTATAAACAGACCCCACCAGGGCGCGGGTTAATGGCGAAGAAACGGTTTTAGTTTCAGAACATTTATGAGGCTAGTCGCGCCAAATAGTATACGTTTGTTGCAAAATGTCAAATAGAATATTGACGTGCTATCCAGATGATGGAATTTATTTGACACAAGAAGTCAAAAAGTGGCATCATTAGTCATCCTGCATACTTATAAATCGATTCGTCATCTTGGTTCGAGCTCAATAGTTCTTTTCGCGGATGATCGGTTTCGTTTTCTTTCTTTTTTTTTGGGGGGGGACAGATTATGAGCCAGTAACCACCCTCCCCAGTCCCCCAAACAACACAATTGTTGACAAATACTGTGGATGGCCTAAAAAAAATGCCCTCAATTGTGTTACGTAGGGGAGAATGGGGTAAGTTGAGCCGCTTTTTGTTTTCGTAAGCTACAGGCTAACTTACTGATCATTTTTCTGCGTTTACGGGTTGGACGGACAGAGTGGTGATTTGCGCATGTAATGGTGGCTAGAAATGTTTCATACCGCTTATTTTTGTACTGAAAAGGCTACGTCAAAAATCATCTTGCACGTTGCTCATCTTACCCCATGGGCGGGGTAAGCTGAGACACGTCGTGGGGAAAGTTGAGCATGTATAGAAAAAGCGAACGTTTTCTTTTCCCGGGCGCGGCGAAGAGTGGGCTCTTTTATTTACTCCATGGCATAGATACTTATGGCAAAGTTTTTTCCTCCATCAAAAAGTGACTGTTTTAACCCGCGCCCAGATGGGGTCTGCCGAGCAACGCGGTCTGATGGGGGGGGGGCCATTTTGGCCCCCCCTCAGATCTCGAGAACCACGCAACATAGCGACAAGCGGTAAACGGTGTTGGATAGCCCCAGCGAGGAACTAACTTGTGACCCAATTTCATTGACCTCGGTCAAACCGATGACGTCACAGGTCAGGTCAAAGGTCGAATTTTCACCGTTTACAGGCATTTCAAGAAATGCGTTGTAAAATCGAGTAAAATGCATTTCATTGAAAATCATCGATGGAGAAATGTTCTTCAAACACATATTTTGCTATTTGAGGTCACTGATACCAGGTCAGGTCACAGAGGTCAGGTCACTGGGGGGTCACAATATGAAAGTGTCGTGTGATACATGTTTTATGGTCCATTTTACATCACAAATGCGATTATGTGGGTCAGACAGACTTTAGGGCCAGCTTAGGTCACGTTTTGGTCAAGGTCAGGTCAAGGTCAGGTCAAATTAGGTCAAATTTTAAAGTTGATATTTTTGCATAAAATGGGTATCGATTCGATGCAGCTCGTCACGGGGAGTTCAATGGTGGTCTCCGTTTTGCGCTACGAGGTCTAGAATTGCTAAAAATTGAGTTCAAAAATTTGACGTCATCAATTTTTAACAGTTTTTTTCGCTATAACTTGGCCAAAAAAAGAGGTATCGATCTAAAATTTGGTATGTATATCGAAGAGCGCAGGGACTATCACATATATTCCGGTTTTTTCGAAATTCGAAAATTTTTTGGAAATTTTTTGAGTTTTTCTAAAAAAATCATTTTTTTATTTTTGGGGGTCAACATCCCAAAATTTCGAAAATCCGAGATAGCAGTTTTGTAGCGCCGTCTTTTTTCTACACAACCACATAAAGAACTTTAAAATTGCTCGTTAACTGTAGAATTGGTGAGCGTTTCAAGATGTCATGTTTTTTGCTCATTTTTGCTCGAACATGACCTCAGTTTGACCTCAATAACTTCTGACCTGAGGTGACCTGTGACTTGAAATTTTGTGTGAAGGTGTCAAATTGATGCCCGGTAAGGTACCCAAAATTTGGCGGCGCTGCGCGCCGCCGTTTTCTCGCTATTTAAGAAAAATCACAGGGGGGCCAAAATGGCCCCCCCATCAGGGCGCGGGTTAAGCCTTCCAATAGCTCGTCAATTTTCTATCACGGAAGAAATCATTTTATCCTTCAGATAATCTGCAAATCACTTACAACTTGTGTAATCAACAAAGGAAAACAATTTCCTACCATTTTTATTCAGCAGAAACAAGCGCAGCTCAGTTTAGTTTTCGACAGCGGAGACAACAATGGCTTATCCGGCTCATCTTCCCCCAGGTGAAAATGGCTCTTCTTGCCCCACCCGTTGCCATTTTCGATTAATGACACCCGCTAAGGAAAATAACCATGCACCGCAGATAACAACCATCTCATTTTAAAGGCAAAACATGTCTTAGTTATCAGGGGCGATACCACATGTTACCGGGTGCTGAGCGTTAGAACGTTGCCGTCTCGCGTGAAAGACTGCAGCATCGTAAGCGAACGGCACATGGAAGCTCAAGTCAATTAGCGCCATAGGAGCTGAGAAACATGGGGTAGCTAAACTTGCCCCTTGGCTCATCTTACCTCACTCTCCCCTATTTGGGGCTCTCAACTTTGATTTGTTAAAGTTGTTTGTCTGTTCATTATAAAAGCTGTCAAATTTGCCGTATCATTAAACTTTTATTGAGTTTGTATTTCACACTTATCTAAAATGAACAATTTTGTCACTGGCTTCTTTTATGAGTGGAATTGGATGGTCGCATGAATGAACGAATGAATAGCTCCATTTGAGCATCAGCTGAAATCAATCCTAAAATTTAATCTACCAGTCTGCAACGAAAAGGTTTAAAAACCAGTGCAAGTTAGGTGCAGTTTCTAATCTATGTCGTTTTTTATTAACCCTCGCCGGACCTATTGGTTTTCTACATACGCGCCGGCCGAGGGGGGGGGCGGGTACGACCCCCCCCCCTCGCCGTTTCGCCCCTGGTGGAGCTAGCGCGTCGCGGAAAAAACGAGCGTGTGCGCCGTTACGAGACGCAGAGATTGGTACCCGATTTTAAGGTCCTAGGTCAACCGGTGACCTCTGAGGTCAGGTCAAGTGCCCCAAGATACGGTTCAGTTTTTGGTGAATAACTTCGCAAAAAACGGCCGCAGAGCGCCGATTTTGGCAGCATCGTGTTCGTCTTGCTCAGGCGCGTCGAATGATATACTTTTTGTCCGGGTCAGGTCAACTTGGGGTGTTGACCTCAGGTCAAGGTCAGGTCAGCACCCCCAGGTCACGAAGTTGGTCGAAAGAGGTCATGTCGGATATCATTCGATTCGGCAGGTCTTCCTGAGTCCATTGGTGGCTTTCCCGACTCGCTAGCTCAATTTGATCAAGAGTTGTTGACGAAAAACTAATATGACCTTGATGACGTCATAAATGACGTCACGCAAGGTCAGCATTGCAAAAGTGACGCATCTAACCCTGCAAGGAGTGCATAAAATCACGATTCTGTGTGCTTGAGCTAGTTGGAGATCGTTCCCGGCGCCAGAATAGCAGTTTTCATTTTTCCCCATTGACTTATAATGGTGAGGTCACGAAAATGACCTGACCTCATATGACCTTTAGGAAAAATCCGAGATATACAAGTTGTGGGACTCATAATGGATACTAGATCCTGCAAGTTTTATTTCCCTGTGACATCTCCTCTGGCAGTGAGGGCGTTGCGAAGTTGCGACATCTGAAGACCGTGCAGAGGTTCACTTATGACGTCATAGGTCAGTGACCTGACCTGACCCAAAAATGCGGTTGGTGTCAAAAGATGCGGCTTGGATCAAAGGTCAGGTATGCCAAGTTTCAGCTCTCTATCGCCAGCGTGTTCGGAGCTATCGCGAAAAAACCCTATGGGGGGGGCGGCACCCGCCCCCCCCCCCCCTCGGCCGGCGAGGGTTAAGTGTCTCATAGCTCCTTAATCTTGAGCCGCTTCTCTTACGATTCATTTTATGTGGTGCTTACATTGTTCAAGAAGTAGTATTCGAGCTCGTTGGTCTTAAAAACTGCTATCGAAGTAAATTAAAGTGTTTCGGGCTTCGGCACTTAAAAAAACAATCGATAATTAACCCTCACCCACTTAGGCATTTCTTTTCAGCGTCTTATATGTAGCGGAGGGGCGAAGAAACCCTCAGTCATTCATGAATAGCCAGAGCTTCGCTGAAAAAAAAGAGCGAGCTGCTCGTGACGAAAGAAATCCGATGATTTGAGGGCCCTGGTCATCGCTGACGAGAGAAAGCCAATTATTTTTATGTCCTGGTCAATGCCGAGATCCTAGGTCACTGGTTGACCTCCCAGATCAGGTTAATAACCCTAAAGCACGGAAAATTGGGTCCTGCTAGAATTTCTACAAGTGAAGTTTGCTGGGACTTGGCTTGCTTCTGACTCCGAATTTGCACTTGCTTTGATCAAAGATGATGTGTCAAAGCATTTGGGGTAGGACGGGTCACGCCAGATCACCCATTAGGCGTTCTGCCGGCTATCCATAGAATGTTAACCAGCACTTACAGCCTTGCAACATATTGCATAGGCACTATAACTGATACCTAAGTATGCCTAGTTTTCAAATGCTAAAATGAGTGCTAAATTTCAAACCAACACTTCCTAAAAAACACAGTAAAAGGTGTAAATTTAAGGAAGTTAACCGAGATCATTTCAAGTAAATGACCTTAACCTGAGTTTCACGTGACCTTGGCACCCACAGGCCACAACAATCAATGAGACAAACATTAGATAGTATATTTCACATGTCACGTTGCTAATCACGAAACGACTATGGAAACACACAGATGTGCGCTGACTTTCAATTGCTATTCCGGCCTGACATGATCTTGAGAAAAATAATCACAGGTTAAAGGAAATTTGGTTCAGGTATTTAAAATTCTCAGACAAGATGTAAAAATTATAAGGGCTATTTAATTTTCCGGGAAGTTGTAAAATTGATTAACTCCAGGGCACCAAAGAATCGTCGCAATCCTTCGCTTTGCCGCGATTTATTGGTGAAAAACAGGGGGCGCGGTCTACTTACCTCTACTTATATGTGTGGTGAGGGCTAATATTCATTTTATCTGTGTTATTAATAGGCAACAATTTCTACATGAACTGAGACCAGTCCATATGGGTATGTTTTTCTCACGAACAATGATAATATAAAAAACAATGCGAATAAAACTAAACGTTTCGGACAACAACGTGCCATCGTCAGTGGAGAAAAATAAGTGTATAGGTTTAACATCGATGAGAACTATATGCGGCACCGTCTCGGTCTGGCCAGCCGGGTTGCCGATAGAATACACAAATGTTTATAAGCTTCCATGATGTGCTTAAAAAACTGCTGAAAATATATCTTAAAAATAGAAATAACTACTTCATCGATTTTATCGAAAGAAAACATGTATGCCTAGGTAATTACTTATTTCTTGCCACTGACGGAGGCACTTTTTTGTGCGAAACGTCTGTTTTAATCGTATTGTTATTGTATTGTCATTCCCTGTGAGAAAAAAGGATAACTCTAGTCAGTTAGTAACCATAACAGCGAAACAGCTTAATGTAACACAATTCACTGTGTATACGAAGCCTATAAGTCCCTAAAAATAATCCTATTTACAACTTTTAAAAAGATACAGCTTATACAGCTTAGGCATATACTTTTTTCTGCATTCAGATAATTTTCATTTATCTCCACAGAATATGGTAAATTAGTGCTGCTGAAGTTCGCTTTCGAAGCGTCTCCTCCAGGCATTCCACAGCTCTCGTGCCATTTTGGATCACGGAACATGGCTGGGCGCAGGACAGGCCGTCTGCGAGCTTGGACGGACCACGTGACCACCTCCTCCCCTCCCCCTCACTCCCGTCCCCTTCCCCAGCAGGGCGTCCGATCTAACCGCGCCCCAGGCAGTCGGCTCGGTCCGACCCTCCCCATGGTCGAGCCACGGCCCGGCGCCGCCTGAGTTTGTGCCGGGTGCAAAACGAGCAGTAACTACCACCGGAACTAGTAGTCAGCACGACCATCGTCAGATGGCAGGAGTAAATGGAATAGGCGGTTCCAGGTTTCAGAAGGAATGGGGCAGGAAAAAGCGCTGAAAACAATGTTTTGCTGATATAGCCATAAAAAGTTCACTGAATTAGGAGAGCAGCACATCAGTTTAAAGCCCTTCAGATGGTGGTTTTAATAAGCACACAATCATTTCCCAATTCGCCTCCAACGGTGTCACAGGCAAAGAATACGCTGAAATACTAGTGTGTACAGAAGCAACTGCGGGTCCCTGTACCTACTTAACGTTCGTTTTGTTCTTTGATCGGACAATTTGTTTGATTTAGGCCAAGTAAAGACTCGTGTGAAAAATAGCGAAAACGACACGTGCTGGCGAAGTCTCCAATAACTCCCTGTTTCACGATTTAATGAAGAAATAACATTGAACTGCTTATGTTATTACTGACCCTGCACATAAATCTATTAATTTCTTCGCTATTACTGACATATAAAGACATAACCTTTTGAAAAATTGCACAACAAGCCCGCTACTACACCACACTCCCATGTGTCACAATGCTAATCAGCGGCGTTCACTCGGCTTGCTCCTAACTTACGATAATTCTCCCGCTAGATGGCAGGCCTGAGCTCAATGTCGCCAAAAACTGCGAAGACACCAATTCATTATTATCTCATCCATGGTGTGGCCTTGACCGTTCAATGCCGACTGGCCAACGGCCGAAGTCGTGCGCTGGTCAGCACGCAGAGAGGACGGGACGCGGTACACGGTCGTCAAGTTAGATGTGAGTGAATCCTAATCTATAATCTAGATTCGGAGTCAGGCGAGCCCCTCCGATTTGGACCAAACTTGGCCAGTGGATAGTACGTAACGTCCTGATTACGATGCAACCAAAATCTAAGCTCGGCCCGCCATATTTACGAAGTTACGGATGTTTCAATTTCAAGGTCATTCGGGAGAGCCCCTACGATTTCCGTCAAAAATTTGTATACGGACACTCGAGATGCTCCTCATTACGAATATCACACAATTTAAGCTCGGCCCGCCATATTTACGAAGTTACGGAGGTTTGAATCTCAAGGTCATTCGGGCGAGCCCCTACGATTTCCGTCAAAGTTGGTATACGGACACTCTAGATGCTCCTCATTACGAATATCACAAAATTTAAGCTCGGCCCGCCATATTTTTCAAGTTACGGAATCACAAAGTTACGGAATTTCAAGGTCATTGGGAGAGCCCCTCCGATTTTCGTCAAAATTTGTATGCGGACACATTACATGCTCCTCATTACGAATACCGTAAAAGCTAAGCTCGGCCCGCACTATTTCAAAAGTTACCGAGGTTTGAAACTCACTGAAATTCAAACATCTGTAGGTAACTTTTGAAATAGTGCGGGCCGAGCTTAGCTTTTACGATATTCGTAATGAGGAGCATGTAATGTGTCTGCCTACAAATTTTGACGAAAATCGGAGGGGCTCGCCAAATGACCTTGAAATTCCGTAACTTTGTGACCCCGTAACTTCAAAAATATGGGAGGCCGAGCTTAACTTTTATGATATTTGAGATGAGGAAGATGTAATATGTCCGTATACCAATTTTGACGGAAATCGCAGGGGCTCGCCCAAATGACCTTGAAATTCAAACCTCTGTAACTTCGTAAATATGGCGGGCCGAGCTTAACTTTTGTGATATTGGTAATGAGGAGCATCTAGAGTTTCCGTACACAAATTTTGACGGAAATCGTAGGGGCTCGCCTGAATGACCTTGAAATTCAAATATCCGTAACTTCGTAAATATGGCGGGCCGAGCTTAGATTTTGGGTGCATCGTAATCAGGACGTTACGTACTATCCACTGACCAAGTCCAAATCGTAGGGGCTCGCCTGATTCCGAATCTTAGATTCTAGATTAGGATTCACTTACATCTAACTTGACGACCGTACGCGGTACTGCACATTGTGAGTAACCTCTGACCTTTCCCCGTCCCCTGACCGCATGCCGTGTCGCCGGCCCAGACGATAGAAAGCGGTTCTAGCCTCTACGCAGGCTGCCACTCTGACCCTTCCCTCCCCACTTTACTATGTGTCGTAGTACGCACTCGCGAGTAACTGGGCGGAGCAAATGGTCGGCGATACAGAGGCGGAACTGGTTGCCCTCCCGCTCGCCGAGCGACCTACCGCTAAAACCCGCTAGACCATGATCAAACGGTTCTTTTACGGTATGGGCCATGTTTTGTTGGACATTGTAAATGGTTCTTTAGAAACAGGATAAGTGCCAACTTCGTGGAAACACGGTTTAGTCACGGCTATTCCCAAGGGTGCTAAAGCAGACAGTACACAACCGTGTAACACTAGACCAATTTCCATGCTACCCAGTGTCATGAAAGTTGTCGAGCGGGTAGTACAGTGTCAGCTCACCGAATACTTCCAGGAGCACGAACTGTTCACGGATGCGCAGGACGGTTACCGACGGGGTCGGTCTACAGAGACGGCGCTGGCAGTTGTCACCGACAGTGTATATAGAGCGATGGATATGGGAGAAATTTCCGTTCTTGTGCTCCTAGACCTTTCCAAATGTTTCGATGTCATTAGTCATGAGAAGATGCTAGAAAAACTCAGTTTGTACAACATCTGTTTTTTTTTTTTTTTTTTTTTTGTTGGGTTAGGCCCTGTACAACATCGAAACCACTTGGTTTAGGCATTACCTTGATGGTCATTCACAACAGGTCAAAGTGCAAAACACCAATGGTTCTGTCCTTTTCTCAAGGTCTTTGCCAGTTGAATCGGGAATCTTCCAAGGTGGTTCTCTCAGCTGTGTTTTGTTCTCCATATTTGCGAACGATACGTGTCTCCATGTGCCCGATTTCACGATTGTGCAGTTTGCCGATGATACTCAGCTCCTCGTCTCCGGAAAAAAGGCCGACCTGACCAACCTAGTCATGAAAATGGAGCGTGCTCTGTCGCGGATTTTTGCATGGTTTTGTTCCAACAATATGAAAGTCAACACTTCAAAAACACAGATGATAGTGCTCGGTACACGCCAGATGCTCAAAGGACTGCCACCCGTTTGCATTAGATTTGCTGGTGCTACCGTTCACGAGTCCCAAACTGTTAAAAATCTCGACGTTATCATGGACAAGCATCTTACGTACCATGACCATGTCAACCATGTGGTATCAAAGTGCACGGGGGCGCTTCTAGCGCTCAACCATGCGAAGCACGTGCTACCGCCTGCCACACTGAGACCGATTGTGACATCTCTTGTGTCTACACTGCGCTATTGTATATCGATCTATGGTACATGCGGCACCACTGAACTTCATCGGGTGCAAAAAGTGCTTAACTTTTTTGCGCGGGTTGTAAGTGGCCGGCGAAGGTATAGCCACGTGACCGATGTCCTCAGAGATCTGAAGTGGCTCAGCGCGAAAAATTTGGTACTGTACCACAGAATATGTAACGTGCGAGCCATTGCTCAGACTGGCCAGCCTTCCGCTATTGCCAGTTCCCTGGAAAGCGCAACCGATCACGGCCACAACACCCGTAACGCCGAGCGACTCAGGCTTCCTCGGATACGCACTGAGGCGGGACGAAGGCAGCTACTATATAGCGGAGTCGATGCGTACAACCATGTGTTCTGTGCCACCTACGAAGGGCGAGTGTCTTTTAAACGAGCAGTCAAACTTCACTTGTTACAAAATCAGACGTAGGTAGACACGGTTTAACGATTCATTGTGATGAATGTGTGATACGATGAATGGTGTATGTCTTAGCCTGTTCTTATCTTATCAATTGACATTGCATTGATGAAAAGCCGCCTACCAGCGGATTTAATGTGAATACACGAACTGAACTGAACTGTACATACATTAACCCGCGCCCGGCTGGGGGTCCTGGATTTCCACGCCCTGCTGGGGGGGGGGGGTGTTTGAACACCCCCCCCCCCCTTCTAACTCGGCTCCTGGGCCACGTAGCGATACGCGGAAGGCGGCGTTCGAAAGAGCGTCAAAAATAATGACGAAATCACTTCGGTCAATTTTTTGGTCAGGTCAAAGGTCAGGTCACCAGAGGTCATTGAAGGCAAATTTTCGCCGATTTCCAGGTCGAATGTCGAAAATTTCCAAGAAGCCAACGCATAACTCGGGAACCAATAGAGTTACAGCGCCGCGGAAAAGCGCATTCGATAGCCCTATTAACGCCCTTTCTGAGTAATTTTCTCAGATTTGACCTAACGTCAACGGTTTTGCCTGCAGGGGGCAAAAACTGCAAAAATAGCCGATTTTTTCGGAAACAGTTTTTCTGCAATAACTTTTGACCCAAGCATTGTACGAGCTTACTTTTACCGGCATCGTGTTCCTCTCGTCAAGACGCATCGAACGAACTATAATTTGACCTTGAAAGGTCAACTTGAAAATTTGACCTCAGGTCAAGGTCATGACCTGACCGGAAAGGGTCATGTTGCATATCAGTCGATCCGTATCGTCGAGCTGAACACATCTAAGGCGTTTTCATCGCTCTAGCATGCCTCTATCAAAAGTTATTTGCGAAAAACTGTTAGATACCATTCGTGACCTAAGATGACCTCAGGGCATAAACAGGGGTCACAGACACCATTTTCATGTTCAGTGTGTCTAAACCACTTGTAATTCAGTGTTTGGGAGTGTTTATAATGTCTTTCGTCCAAAACAGGCGCATTTCAATTTTCTCCCATTGACTTATAATGGTGAGGTCGCAAAATTGACCTGACCTTAGGTCATCGATATCAAAATTCTGAGATATACATTTTGTACATGCTAATGCTCTTAGCAATCGCTGAAAGTTTCAAAGCGATCGGTCACTCGGTGTAGCTATGACAGACATTGAAACTTTTTATGAGGTGAGGTCACTTCGAGTGACCTGGTGACCTGACCTTGAATGACCTTGGTCTGAAATTTTCACAACATGTGTAGAATTGATGTATGATAAGGTGTACCAAAAACGGCGGCGCTCCGCGCCGCCGTTTTTGAGATATTCGCGAAAAACCACAGGGGGGGGGGGGTGTTCAAACACCCCCCCCCAGCAGGGCGCGGGTTAACTGGATCAATTCAAGATAAAGCTTAGGTATTTTTCTTCTTGAAGGCAAACTACTAAAATTCGAAGATTACGTACATGAACTGAATTAGGTCAAGTTACAGCTAATTTCCTTCTTATTCAAGCATAGGTAGGGGAGAGCGGGGCCAGTTGAACCACTTTTTATATATTGACATGCACAGCGAGATCCAGTTGTCATGTCGAAAAATGCACAATGCCATGAAAAAACATGCTCTTTTGGCTTTATTTTAAGATACGTAAAATTATGTTTCAAACACATTTTGCTGCCAAACGCATGCTTATAAAACAGCTCTACGCCCGTTTCAAATGACCCCGATGCGAGGGTCAATTGAACCAGCCCATGGGGTCAATTGCACCTATCCTTAACAATGGGATGTTTTCCTCTTTAAGGCCACTTTCTTAAGGAGATATTTTGTCCGGTTTACTTTTCCAAATGCTACATTCAATAGGTCGTTGGAAAGCTAAAAGTGCAAAGTTCCTCATAATAGGTGACATAAAGTACATAGACTATGGTAAAATGGGCGGATGAGAAAAATGAGAAATATCTCAGGCTATAGTGTGCTTTCAAGCAAAAGGCTGGAGAAAAAGGGGTAAAAAATTGAGCTCTATTAAACTACTATTTCAGTTTAAAAGCTCATTTCAAAGGTGGACTATTTCCTTTAATGTTTACAGCCCCTGAACAATAACCATTGCAAAGGTCACCGGGGTCCATTGAAACGGCCTGTGGCCCTGTTTCAACTGACCCTCAGAGAAGCGTTTCAATTGACCCCATCCGCTCCCGCCATCTCGCACGCGCCGTAAAGCACATGTCAAACGAGCTGGAGGGACGGCATCATGCTGAATGAAGGGCCAAATAAGGTGTTATTCCGGAGCCAGGAGTTCTTCTTTCAGCAAACAAAGGTATATGAGATATCACAAAATATTCATAAAAACGATTTCTGCAAAACGCCCCTCAAAAACACAAAAACAAGTGTCAAATCAAAATTACCGTCCGTTTGCCGCCCAAACGCCGTTGACAAAGGAAGTGGTCGAGCGCGGATGCAAGGGCGCACACAAGGGGGGGGGGGGCACACGGGCCCGTGCCCCCCCATTCGAGTTGGGGGCCCAACTCGAAGAAATAGGGGCCCATTTGAGGCGGCCTTTGGCCGCCTCAAATGGGCCTCTAACTAATCCTTAGACCACCAAAGACCGTGTACAAAGGGCCCTCAAATGGCCTTAAAGGGCCCTCAGATGGTCTCAAAAGGCCCTCAGATGGCCTCGAAGGACCCTCAGATGACCTCAAAGGGCCCTCAGTTAGCGTCATAGGTCCCTCATCTGGTGTCAAAGGGCCCTTAGATGGTGTCAAAGGGCCCTCAGATGGCCTTAAGGGACCCTCAGATAACCTAAAAGGGCTCTCAGGTGGCATTAAAGGGCCCTCAGATCGCCTCAAAGGGCCCTCAGCTAACGTCAAACGGACGTCAGAAGGCTTTAAAGGGTGTCAAAGGTCCCTGAGCTGGCGTCAGAGGGCCATGCCCTTGCGTCAAACGGCTCTCTGAAGGCTCTAAAGGGTCCTTAGCTGGTGTCAGAGGGCCCCCAGCTGGTGCCAGATGGCCCCCAGCTGGCGCCAAATGGCCATCAGAAGGCTTCAAACGGTCCTCAGCTGGAGTCCAACGGTCCTCAGCTGGTGTCAAGCGGCCCTCAAAAAGCCTCAATGGGCCCTTAGAAGACCTCAAGGGGCTCTCAGAAGGCCTTAAAGAGCGTCAAAGGGCCTTGAGCTAGCGTCAGAGGGCCCCCCAGCTAATGTCAGAGGGCCCTTAGAAGGCCTCAATGGGAACTCAAGAGACGTTAAACGGCCCTCAAAAGGCTTGAAAGGGCCCTCTGCTGATGGCAAAGGGCTCGCACCTGAGTCAATAAGAGCCTTGTCAAAAACAGACCTGAGGAACCTTGCCGGCCCTGGTTATCTGCGGGACTCCTACACTTACCTGAGTGGCCCCCGTTTACTGAGGGGCCCTGGTCATTGATGGGGTTCCTGGTTGTAATTGAGGGGCGCCTGGTTACCAGAGGGGCCCATGGTCACCTGGTGGGCCCCTGATCAATTGAAAACCCCTGGTCATCTGAAACGCCCCTGATTACCTAAAGGGTCCCTAATCACTTGGATTCAGTGACATAGCAAGGGAGAGAGGGGATACGTGCCCGTTCTCGGGTTTAGGGTTCCTTCGAAACCGAGGGGCCCTGCGGCGCCAGTTGGTAGTGTAGCACGCTACATCTTGAACATTTAACGTAGTATCTTTTCGGCACGGCTCGGTCCGGCAGTCCCTCTCCCTCGCAGTCATGCCACACGCCTAGCCTCGCTTTCCCACACCCCCCCCCCCCAGTTCCCTTAATCTATCACTGTCCGCACAGAATGGGCAGCCGTTAAAACTCCCATTAAGACGCGCGCTTTTGGAGACAGCTACCGCAGGATGAACGATTCGAATCCCAACAAGTAACAGCTGGATCAGTAACACTGTCAACAGCTCGTGGACCCTCGCCGAGGACAGATAACGGCTGGGAGCGCTGGATCAGCAAGATACGTCATCAGATCATGGAGCAGTGTAAAGGATGGATGCCGGCTGGAGCACACAGCCTCCTTTGTCGGGGTACAACAACCCAGGGTGAGTGACCCGGCAGAACGACTTCAAGGTGACCTCCACAACAAGCCGCAAGCAATGACCTGTAGTTCCAGAGATCTCCGCAGAGGAAGAAGGCGCTGCGTTACGGCCACGCCCCGGTACGGTGGGCGGAGCAAGAGTGACGTCACAGGGGCGTTGGCGGCAGACGAAACGGAAGGAAACAAAAGTTTGAATAAAATGAAATTGAAGAATCAAAATTAAAACTCGAAAATCACAAACCTTTCGGGGATTGTTTTATGCCAGCGATTACTAAAATGATAAAGCACTCAACACGAAGACGATTCGACGGCCAAAAATTGCAGGCACAGAGGAGCAAGGTGACTAAACAGGACAGAGGGCGCCATCTTACGGCCCCACCCACCAGAAGAAGGCAGAGGAAGATGACGTCGCAAGGGCGTGGCAGTCACCCCCCCCCCCCCCCCCGACTATAAAAGGGTGCGCCACCCAACCAGAGGGAGAATCACAGTCGAGCAGCCGAGAGACACAGTCTGCAGCCGGAGCCGGAGACGCCATCTGGTGGCCGCCGTCGGTCCGGGGTCACCCGCAAGAATCCTCTTCAGTTCGACCGACCAGAGCCGGGGGACAACCACCGACGCTTGAGACCACACTGAGAAGCGGAAGTGCAGAGAAACTCCAGAATGTGAGTGTTGTTAAAAAGTCTGCTCAATCCCAATCCTTGACCCCCCCCCCCTCTGCCCGGTTGCCGTGCCAGTGACGACTGCCAAACATTTTCGGTTGCCATAAAATGCACTCTCAATTGGAATTGGAAAACTTAAATTACTTTGAACTTATTGGTCCAGACACCCTAGTAGCATATTAGGATCTGAATTTCGAGGTCATGTCAGAGTCGCCAGCAACTCGTTATCGTCCGTTGGAATTCACGATTAGGCCGTGAGCGAGATCCCAAAATTTGAATAAGCAGCTCAGTGTCACGAACGCTGAAATTGATGACAGGATGCGTGACAACATTGAATATGTCTTTGTCTTTGGTCAAACTGGTTCGTTCGATTTATTATAATCGGCGGAGGTCAAGTGCGATTTGAGGTTGGAATTCGTTTGTGGAATTAATGGTGTAGAATCGTGCTTAATTCACTAAAAGTTGCATTGCGAAATTATTGGTGATATTGCTGAAGGAATTAATTGCGAAGTCGAAATCAATTATTGAACAGGTAAATACGGTTGAAAGCGAATGTAATGTTTTAAGGTGGCGACTGATTCATGCGATCGATCTACGAATGTAGCGGCGCTGCTCCACCGCTGGTCAAGTGATATTTAGTGGTTGCGACTCACTGAAGTCGCGGCGTCAGCTGCGCGGCAGAGACGTATTTGCTTTTCACCGGCGGCGTGGTCGAGGACGCCATTTTCGCTTTGGCAGTCATCATGCCATGAACAGAGTTTGGCACCCGGCCAGATTCGGGACAGAGTATGTATGAATCAAAGAATATTGTCGTTTTGTTACCTATTTATCAGCTTATGTTGTTACCTATGGATACAATCTGTGATATCGTTTCCATACGTTGATTTCTCACGTTGATAACCGATTTACCTAATTTACCTATATTTCGGATGTTTTTCATGCTCATAAGTCACTTAGTGTTATGATTTATGTTCATATTTATGATGTGCGTTTCTTTCTGTGTGTTTCTCAGGTTTTCTACGTTACACCTGCGTTACACGTCGGTTACACCTGTCACCTACGCAGTTACCCAATAGAATCTGAAAGCTAACAACCTGTTTACCTGCCAAAGCCGTATCAGTAGAAAACTCTCCTTGTATCGGCCCAATGTAGTTTTTAACCAGTGTCATTTTTCCTGTACTAAATAATGCTGAAACCTGTTCCAATTCTCATGTAGAATTTGTAGTTCGTAGATGTCGCCCCACTAACCAGTCCCAGAACATGGCGGACTCAAATCAAGGCAACGTTGACACGACAAGAGTGAGAAAGATGACAGAGGCTGGCAAAGCCTATCAGCTGAGCTTGAAACAAGATGCCTACAAGAAATGTGAAAGGAGTCTAATCAAGGTGGGAAATGAGATTGTAAAGGCACTAGAAGAAACAGAAACAAGTGGCACAAGACCAGATGAAGCTCTTCGAACCGCCTACATCTCATGGAAAAGGAACTATGTCATGTTCGTGCAAACAGAAGCAGATCTACGAGCTCTATTAGATGAAGACGCCAAGGAACCACACACAGAAGAGCACAGGCAAGTCCTCTGCAAGTTCAACGAGATGAAACTGAAGATGGAAAACAAACTGGAACCAACAGACCCAACACACAAGGCAGCTGTTGCTCTGTCAGCATCAGGCAGATCCTCAGGCTCTGTTCGCTCCCGAATAGGTCTTCTGCGTCTGGAGGAGGGACAGAGAAGAGCAGAGTTGATGGCAAAGGAAGCAGCTACGAAGCAACGCCTAGCCATCGAACGACAGCAACAGGAGTTGAAGTGGAAGATGGAGCAGCTGCAAGTAGAAGAGGAAAAGAGCATCCTGGAGGCTAAGAGTGCAGCACTGCTGAAGTTCGAGGAAGGTGAGGGGATGTGCGCTCAGGAGTCAACACAGCTGCTGCCAGCAACCCGTCTCATCACCTCCACTGGTGAGACAGCACAGCTGCCGTCAGCAGGCCACTTCAACGCCTGCACCGACGAGACAGCACAGCTGCTGTCAACAGGCCACTTCAACACCTGCACCGATGAGACAGCACAGCTGCTGTCAGCAGGCCACTTCAACACCTGCACTGATGAGACAACACAGCTGCTGTCAGCGACTCGCTTCAACGCCTCCACTGATGCGACAGCACAGCTGCCGCCAGCAACCCACCTCAATGTCTCATCTGATGCTGCAAGGGATGTTACTGCATCCATGCCCATGCTTCCTCCCTATCCTGTTCCACAGGCTGGAGCTGTTGCAGGGCCTGGAGACATCAGTAATCAGCAACCTGCAAGAGACCAACTCAACCAGTCATCCTCAGCAGTTGACGTTCTGTCAACCCTGGCGAAGCTCCTCACTGAGAAGAACAACGAGAACCGCCTGCCAGTCTTGGAGCCTGAACTGTTCACTGGTAACATCGAGAAGTTTCCAGTCTGGATCAAAGGGTTTGAAACCTACGTGGAACACAGAACTTCATGCCCCATAGAACGGCTCCACTTCTTGGGAAGATATACTGACGGCGCCGCCCACAGTGCAATCGCCGGGTTCTTACATCTAAGAACAAGCGACGCCTACACCAAGGCCAAAGAGAAATTGGTCAGTCGGTATGGCAACGACTACCTGCTGGCGAACTCGTACTCCAAGCGACTGCGAGACTGGCCGGTGATCAGAGGAGGAGACAACAAGGGACTTCAACAGTTGGCAGACTTCCTGGAACACTGTCTGATGGCCTCAAGTGCCATTGCTGGTATGAGGACGCTGGACGACCCGTACACAGTGCAACTGGTGCTGAAGAAATTGCCATACTACGTCTCCGACAGGTGGAAACGCGTCGTGGACAGTAGCGTGTTCGGGCGCTCTCCTCGGTACCCAACGTTTGCAGCGTTCGTGGACTTCATAACCACTGAAGCTCGGATCGCGTGCGGTCCTGTCAGCATGCAGATGGAAGGTGAAGCTGACACCAGGGGAGCAAGACCTCGAGCAAAGGTGCACACCTTCTCATCGTCCGCTGAGGTCTGCAACGCGTGTGGTCATCAGAGTAACCCAGCGAGAGAGAAGTCTGTCACCAGAAGCAGACAGTGTGTCATCTGTGGTGCTACTGCTGACCACTCAGTGACTGCATGCAGCAAGTTCATCAAGATGACGCTCACAGACAGAAGACACGCAGTTGAAGAGAAGAGGCTGTGCCGAGGCTGCCTGCGACCCGGCCACATGTGGCGTGACTGCCGCAGGAAAGAGAGGTGTTCAGTCTGTCAGCGTCTCCACCCATCTCTGCTGCACGATGACGTCATCCAAATCAAGACAAAGGAAGACACACGGAAGACATCGCAAGCAAGAGAGTCGCAACAGCGTGCGTCCCCGGAGACGTCAGCAAAAGCGACAACATTGCGATCCAGTCTAGGCGACATGCAGGAGCACAACTCATCTCACTGTCACACAATGATCGTGCCAGTGAAGGTCTTCCACAGGCACCGTCCGGAGCGCGCGCTCATCACGTACGCGCTACTGGACGCCCAGTCGGACGCCAGCTTCATGACTGACTCAGTCTGCAAGACGCTACAAGTCAGCGGCTCAGAAGTAGAGCTGGAACTCAGTACCATGGCCGGCACGACATCATTCTCAAGTCAGTTAGTGAAGGATCTTCGCATCGAGAGTCTGGCTGACGGCAGTGTAACAGATCTTCCAGACATGTACACTCGTGCTCACATACCAGCTGATCGCAGTCTGATACCGCAACCCAAAACCTGCGAGAAGTGGCCCCATCTCCGCCAGCTTGCAGGCGACATCCACGACGAGTTCGCGGATGCGGAGATCGGTCTACTGCTCGGCATTAACTGTGCCAGAGCCATCAAGCCCAGAGAGATCATCCCTGGAGACAACGACGACCCGTGGGCGGTGAGAACGATGCTCGGCTGGGGAATAGTGGGACTCGTCAGTGAATTTTCACCGACGTCCTGCTTCCTCGTGTGCACCAACAACCAGAGTCGACTATGTCACTTCTCATACAGGACGCGTGTCAAGGAAACGAGTCTTCGTCAGCTCCAGAACGTGTTCGACTGTGACTTCTTCGATGGCAAAGCCGGCAAGCCAATGTCACAAGAAGACATCATCTTCGTCCAAACCATGGATAGTGGCATGCACCAACTCAGCAACGGCCACTACGAGGCGCCGCTGCCGCTGAAGCCGGACGGCGGCCTCCTGCCGAACAACCGTGACCTCGCGAAAAGTCGACTGCGCTGGCTCAAAGGGAAGCTAGTGAAAAACAAGGAGCTGCGCGACGACTACGAGGCCTTCATGAAGGAGCTGCTCGACAAGGGCTACGCGGAACGGGTGCCAGAGGCAGAGCTCACGATTCAAGACGGACAAGTGAACTACGTTCCGCATCACGGGGTATATCATCCCAAGAAAAGGAAACTGAGAGTCGTGTTTGACTGCAGCGCAACCTACAACGACGACTCCCTGAACAATCACCTGCTTCAAGGACCGGATGAAAACAACAACCTGATCGGGATCCTCATCCGACTCAGGGAAGGAGCTGTCGCCTTCTGTGGCGACATAGAAGGTATGTTTCACCAGGTCCGGGTGAATACTGAGCACCGCAACCTACTAAGGTTTCTGTGGTGGGAAGAGGGAAACCTGGGGAGTGAACCGAGAGAGTTTCGCATGTGCACGCATTTGTTCGGCGCCACCAGCTCGCCTGCGGTGGCCCTGTGCGCGCTGAGACGAACGGCTGACGAGCACGGCGACGACAGCGCCACTGGCGCATCCAACTTCGTGAAGAACAGCTTCTACATCGACGATGGTGTCTTCTCGACCTCCAGCTCATCTGAAGCTCTGCAGATGATCCAAGACGCTGTCGAACTCTGCGCCAAAGGAGGATTCAAGCTGCATAAGTTCATGTCGAATGATGCCGAGGTCCTGAAGAAGCTCCCCGTCTACAGCCTGTCTCGAAGCTCGAGGGAGGCGATCTGCGAGGGGAAGTCACTGCCGTGCGAGAGAGTACTCAGTATTCAGTGGAATACCAGTAGCGACACACTCTACATCGAACCTACGCTGCCAGAAAAGCCAGCCACCAGGAGAGGAATCCTGTCATCGCTCAGCTCCCTCTACGACCCTCTGGGGTTCCTCAGCCCATGTACACTGATAGCGAAGAACCTGCTCAAGAAGCTCTGCACTGACAAGTACGATTGGGACGATCCTGTACCGGACGAGATACTCAGCGAGTGGTTGCGCTGGAAGATGGAGGCGACGCAGCTCTCCGAGTTGCGCATCCCCAGGTGCTACTTCTCCACAGACCATGGATCAGTCAAGAAGTATGAGCTGCATCACTTCTCTGATGCCAGCTATGACGGGTGTGGCCAATGTTCGTACCTGAGAGCAGCGTATGAAGACGGACACATCACAAGCTCCCTCATCATGTCCAAGACCAAGGTCACACCCTTGAAGTCTGTTACCATCCCCAGGTTGGAGCTGGTAGCCGCCCTGATGTCCGTGAGAGTCAGCTGCTTTCTGAGCAGCGAGCTGACCATCAAGGAGTTCGACCAATTCTTCTGGACGGACAGCACCGCCGTCCTCGGTTATATCAAGAACGACACAAAACGTTTCCACGTCTACGTCGCCAACAGGGTGCAAGAGATACGACAGTCAACCAACCCAGAACAGTGGCTCTACATAGAGTCCAAGATGAACCCAGCAGACCTCGCCTCTAGAGGTGCAACAGTCGCCGAGCTGATTGAGAGCAGTCTCTGGTGGCACGGACCACCATTCCTGACAGCCCAGCAGAACCTGCCAGTAACGAAGGAACAGTTCGGCGTAGCGGACGAAGATCCAGAAGTCAAGCGGTCCACGTTCCAGACAGTGACCAGCCAGAAGCAAGAGAAGAAGAAGAAGATGACTAAACAAGAGGCAAAGGAGAAGAAGATGACGAAGGAAGAGGAGAAGGAGAAGAAGATGACGAAGGAGAATGAGGAGAAGATGTCAAAAGAGAAGACGATGATGAAGGAAGTCAACGAGCTCTGCGCATCCAGTGAAGGAGATGAGAACCTGACGCCTGTCACACCACAAGATGAAAGCCACAAGGTGACGGGTGAACGGTCTAAGGACAAGCAAGATGCCGCAGAAGCTCCAATGTCCGACCTACCGAGAAGAATGACGTACTTCTCCAACTGGCACCGAGCCAAGAAGTCTGTAGCGCTCTGCGTACGCTACAAGCATGTACTAGCAGCAAAAGTGAACGCCGGTCGGTGCACAACAGCAAAAGTCTACAGTCAGGATCTACGAGTCGGCAAGCCCCTCACGGTGGAGGAGCTCCATCGCGGAGAAACCAAGATCCTGAAAGCAACACAGAAGGAGGCGTTTCAAGATGAGTACGCGCTCCTTAGCACAGCAAAAAATGAAAAGAAGTTCTCCAAGAAGTCGCGTCTCTTCCGCCTGGATCCGTATTTGGACAAGGACGGAGTTATTCGCGTCGGTGGCCGGATCAGCAGAAGCGCGATGCCACCAGAAGTCAGTCACCCAGCGATTCTACCTAGGCACAGTCACGTCACAGAGCTGCTAGTGAAGCACTACCACGAGAAGACGGGCCACTCTGGCCGAGGTTCGACGCTCAATGAACTCCGAGCGGCCGGCTACTGGATTGTCGGCGGCCGTTCTGCTGTGAGCAGCCACATTCTGAGCTGCGTCACTTGCAAGCGGCTACGAGGCAATCGTCAACAGCCGCCCACTAACATACGTGTCAAGCTCTCCAGACGAAACGCTTACGCCCCTCAGCCCCAATCAGTTACTAACTCTCAAAGGTCGAGTAGCAACCCCCTATCCAGGGTCCTTCACCCCCGTAGACTTGTACGTCCGACAACGCTGGCGGCGGGTCCAGTTCCTGGCGAACCAGTTCTGGACGAGGTGGAGGAGGGAGATCTTAACGACAGCGGCGATGCAAGAGCGCCAGAAATGGCAGCACCGGCGGCCTAACCTACGTCCGGGCGACGTCGTCTCGGTGATGGACGACGCAGAGCCGCGGCCGCGCTGGCCGCTCGGTCAGGTTGTCAACGTGCACCCGGGCGCGGACGGCCTTGTCCGCAAGGTCTCGGTGCAGATCGGTGGAAGCTTGAAGATTCGGCCAGTGAGCCGGGTGATCCTCCTCATGCGGACTGATTCACAGCCAGAGCCCAGCTGTCTGCATACCGAGAGTGATTCCCGGTCGAGGAGCCCTGAGTGAATACTCGCGTGTGAGCGACGATAGCCGTCGTAGCAGAAGTGCCGTTTTTTGTTGTTGGATGTTCGTAGTGTGTTAAGGAATTTGCAACCTGCAAATTGGGGAGCCATGTAGCGGCGCTGCTCCACCGCTGGTCAAGTGATATTTAGTGGTTGCGACTCACTGAAGTCGCGGCGTCAGCTGCGCGGCAGAGACGTATTTGCTTTTCACCGGCGGCGTGGTCGAGGACGCCATTTTCGCTTTGGCAGTCATCATGCCATGAACAGAGTTTGGCACCCGGCCAGATTCGGGACAGAGTATGTATGAATCAAAGAATATTGTCGTTTTGTTACCTATTTATCAGCTTATGTTGTTACCTATGGATACAATCTGTGATATCGTTTCCATACGTTGATTTCTCACGTTGATAACCGATTTACCTAATTTACCTATATTTCGGATGTTTTTCATGCTCATAAGTCACTTAGTGTTATGATTTATGTTCATATTTATGATGTGCGTTTCTTTCTGTGTGTTTCTCAGGTTTTCTACGTTACACCTGCGTTACACGTCGGTTACACCTGTCACCTACGCAGTTACCCAATAGAATCTGAAAGCTAACAACCTGTTTACCTGCCAAAGCCGTATCAACGAATATGGCTATGAGTTATGATTTTCGACAGATACGAATGCTTCAGCTTACGGCGGAATTTCTTCTGTTACTTAGGTGCAGAGTTGAGAGTAGTGGTTTGAGGTCGACGGTTTGACACTTTTGCGACTTTAGCTGGTCCTTGTACTTTGCGTCATTGAAATTGCGAAATGTCGAGTAATAGGTAGATGTAGAATTGTTTGTGGTTAGAACTAATATGCGACTAATATAGGTACCGTTCGTTGTGCTTCTGTAGAATAAGTACTAGAAGAGATCATCTTTGTTGGGAAACGATTAAATGGGAAAAGAAGTTATTTAAAGAAAACTTACGTAGAACGGAACCGATGAGATGTCGAACGGGAAGATATTGCAGCGATATTTTACCAGATTCACACTCACTGACACATCCGGTGAATCTACCCGGCCAGAAGAGAAAACACGCACGAACACTGTACCGCGAGTGTTGACGCGCCCATAACGGCGTGACTGTGACTGACGGTGTCGACGCGGCGCCGGCCGGCGGCCGTGGCATTCGTCGTCCCCGACGCGGGCGTTGAGCCGCCAGAGGGCGCGAGGAGCAGCCACAACAGGGGCAGTGGGTTAGCCGTAATTGGGGCGCGTGCGGTAGGTGAAGGTCATCGTATAGAAACATGGTTAGTTGTGGAAAGTTGCAACGGGATAAGAACGTTAACAGTTAATGCATAATTTTAAATATGACATGCTATATGATATCTAGGACTGCCGTTCGTTTGATGTGCATTGGTTACTGCTAATAGGATGATTTAAATTAGATTTTCTATGAAAGGCTAGGGACCCCTATGACAATATTCTGGCACTTTATAAAGATAATTTGTATAGGTAACTAGTAGCCCATCAGAAGCTATCGAACGAGTTTCAAGGAGTCATTTCCGTTTGAGCATTCAGCAACTCACTATGATACGGTGGATCACAACCAGACGACAGATCGGTGCGTACTAATTGGTTCTAGATCATCTGATGAAATCAAGAGCGGTTCAAGGTCTGCTAGGATTGTACACGAGAACTGATGATTAGGTTCACGCGTGCAGCAGCAATTAGGACTTGAGATTACGATTAGGTTGAATAAATAATGCGTTTCTGTTATTCGCGTTCTTGCGAGTTAGCGCCAATAAATAACTATTCCACCAATATTGGCACAGGGCATTTTGAGGCACAGACGGCTTGTTTGCCCGTCTCCTATGGCGTAACGTTTACCAGCATGACCGTATGAGACACAGATGCACTTATCTAAACCCACGTCCAGACCGGAATAATAAGAGGGACACACCGTCACGTACGCAGGGCATATGCACGTTTTCCGCCAGTGGTACCGGCCACTGTTAATTTTCCCGCTTAGGTAACACTGGGTGAGAAGGCAGTGAGAGGTTTCTACGGCAGGGGGAAGGGGGAAGGGGGAAGATTGGCACAGTATGCAGTGGAGAGTAAGTTATGCCAAAGGCAAGAAGCCGAAGGTCAGGGGTGAGTCACCCAAAGGGTGGATAAAGCGAGCCGTAGTGTCCCGAATAAGTCCTCATACTTATTTCGTAAAGGTACTCTAATCGGTACTGGACAGCCTCAGGGGAGGGAAGAATGTACTCCAGGACACGTAAGGCCTTGAATAGTAAATCCCATGGTTTAAGGATAGTTCCAGGATATGAACTGTGGTCCCTGGGTCGTGAACGGGAATGTTACACGCGGACCGGAAGAGGGCATAGGTAATCTCTCCCGGTAGAGAGATAAGTCGGATATAAATCGTGTATGTGTGTACCATAAGTCTATCGGACGTGTAGTGAATCCCATAAATTAGTAGGGTGGATATTTGTGCAATTATTCTGGACGGCCCTGCGATAAGTATCTTTGTCGCCGGTTAGCGGAGCATGCATATGGATTTCGGAAAGAGACATTTATCTCGCCGGGGAGATCGTTGTTGATCCGACGCCTAACACTATCGGAGGGAATTTCGAGGGCTACGAATTAAATTTGGGTGAATACATGAAAGGTGAATGTAACGCGAGCAAGGGTGTGAGAATGGGGAAGGATGAATCTTAGAATAAGGCCGATAGGAATTGCGTAGAATTCGGTTACGGCAGTCGCGCTAACAACCCTCGAGGGCAACTAAACTATAGCGACGCTAATACGAACTAAGTGGGAAATTTTCGTAATGGGGAGGCCAGTGATATAGGAATGGGTGACTGGACGAATGATCACATTCAATTAATCAATGTAATTACCACCCATAAGTTTGGCAGTGGTCATCGGGACTTCGAATGCCCTGTCCTTCACCTGCCCAACTGTGCCGCAAACCCAGCTGATCGGATCCCTCTATCCCTAATCCGAGCAGTGAAGAAGCATCTCGTGCATCATGGTCTATACAATGAACAGAATCATCAAGCCTCTAAATTAAAAAGCATCTTCCATCAGATGTATTTGTATGCAAGGTGGATCTGGACTTACATCTTCCTCAGCTGGATATCTCCATCTCAGGATCTCATCTCCCTCTCAGGATCTCATCACTACCTGGATCTATATCTATATCTCTCCCAGGTGGACGTCATCTCAAGATCGCTATCTGGAAATCTAGATTTCTATCTGGATCCATACATCTCCCTCAGGTGGATCTCAACACCATCTCAGGATCTCATCTCCCTCTCGGGATCTCTTCAACGACTCTCAAGCTCCCCTGTATCACAAGCTCTACTACCGACAGCATTACAGCAGCGAATTATTCTCTTCTGCTACAACCAGCTGAACGATAGTGGACCGCTGGTTGAGGTACAGCAACGATGCAGCAGTGTTTACCCCGCCCCTTTCTCATAACTCTCTCGCTACAGTAGCAGAGGGTTCGCGCTGGCCGCACTTCAACTCGGAAGGACACCACAGGGCTTGTGGGGGGACGTTATTGGCTCCTATGTAGCCACAATTATCTTCATAAAGGCCCAATGCCGGTTTCTGAGAGACCTCGCCGGCCGCTCAGGGCCCTAGTAACGGCCAACAAGGGATTGGCTGCTATGGCTCCACATCCGTCTGTGATAGACACGCGGTCCACACCAGTGTTTCTTTAGGCACCCACAACGGCAACTGCGAGGCCCCTCGCCCCACCTCCAAGCGACCCCCACCAGCGCATCTTAACCCTCGCATGTGTGCGGCGTTTTCCAGCTTCTAATGTGTAGGGGGGGGGGTCGGTTGGACCCCCCCCTTGCCGTTTGGCCCCTGATCGAGCTAGAGCTTCGCGGAAAAAACGAGCGTGTTGCCCGTGACGAGAGGAAGCCGGTGATACCCAATTTTAAGGTCCTAGGTCATTGGTTGACCTTCCAGGTCAGGTCAATGACCCAAGGTCGGGAAAATCGGGACCTGTTAGAAAGTCGTAAATTGTGGCTGCTAAGGGGTTTTTCGGGGTGCTGATCACGAATATCGTGTTAGTTTTGATCACAGATGATGTCTTTAAGCATTTAGACCAGGTCGGGTCAGGTCAGGTCAGGTCAACCAGTAGGCGTCGTGACGGGTATTCGTATTACGTGTCAACCGCCTCTGACAGCTTCGTAACATGTTACGAAGTCCCCAAAACTACTTCGTTAATGTTCAAATGGTTGCTAAATTCGAATTCAGCTCCAAAAACTAGCCTAGAAACATGTAAAACTCGAAAAAGTGAACCGAGGTCACCAAAGGTCAATGACCTGACCTGACCTTCAGGTGACCTTGACACCCACCCTAATGCATGGGAGTAACATCAAATCACATGTTTGAACGTTTGAAACCACGAAAAGCTTGCAAACGCGCGGCTAATGCGAGCCGACATACGCGGAATCGCGATTCCGGCCAAACATGGTCTCGGAAAAGAGGTCACAGGTCAAAGGTCATTAGGGTCAGGGTCATGAAATTTTCAGGGTATGTGTAAAATTGATCAATGTGAGGGTACTGAAAGTTTCGTCGCGATCGACCGCTTTTTACGCGAGTTATTCGCGAAAAACCATGGGGGGGGGTCCATCCGACCCCCCCCCCCCTACACATGCGAGGGTTAAGGGCCTACATCGGCGGCTCTGAGAGTCCCCACACCGACGCCTCTGAGGGCCACGTACCAGTGACTCTGAGGGCCTCCTACCAGCCTCTGAGTGCCCTTGCCAGCCTATGACGGGCCACTCTCCACTTGCAGGCCATTTTGCAGGGCCACACACATGCCAATGATGGCCCCACCAGTGTCTCTAAGCCCTAAGACCCCGCAACGGCGCCTGTGAGGACCCAACACCAGCGCATCTGACGGCCTTTCACTGGCACCTCTGAGCGCGCCACCGACCGGTGACTGAGGAGCTCGCTCGCTTCGCTCGCTCGTAAAATACCATGTAAATTAGGCATTAGTGTACATTAGGCACACTCCTCGGGCATAAATGATACTTTTGTTTGCCAATTTTCCACATTTTCTCATGCAAAGACCGTTTTAAAGAGACCCGTCTGCCAGTGAGACTGGACCCACCGTGCCTCCCTCCTCCCATCGAAAGGTCCTGGATACATCCTTGCCTGAGCTGAACCCGGGCCCCCGGGTGACTCGCGAGCCCGGGGTCAGGTGACCAGCAGGTGACGCCCTCTTGGGCGAAATTCTGGGTACGTGTCCGACATGCATCGTACATAGTACTGTTGATTTGGCGGTACACATGGAGGTCCCCGCTTCAAAATTAGTTAATCCCTATAATATAGACATCATTCTATAGAGAAACTCATGTTTAGTAAGAATAATGTGGTTTCCAGTTATCTGATCGATAATTTTAAGACCAAAAGCTAACTAATCGTATTCTTACCACGATCTCGGTGGAGCCGCACGACGGTCTGTTGTCAACATGTCAATTGTTGTTAAATACCATTACGCAGAAATGTAGTATCTTCATAAAACCCAACACACTAGGGTAACTGTGGGAAACCGGGGTTTTGGGTGGGGTGGGGGAGTACTATTTTTATGAAAAAGTGATAGATATACACAAATAATTTTGGAATTACGGTTCTGTATTTTTAATTTTTAATAGAAGAGAATTCGGTAATTTTCTTTTTTGGTAAAGCACCTCACGAGATGCGCCAGATCTGTCGACGAATGATAGCGACTTTTCTGAAAAGTCTTCAGAAATGTCTCGTTCGTAAATATTTTCGTTCGTGCATTTTCTTTATTTTCGTTTTTTGGTCCGTGCATTTTTTTGTCTGTACATATTTTCATTCTTCGTCCAACATTTCTTCGCCTATACTGTACATGTTTTCGTCTGTGGCCAACTCGTGGCGAAGCAGTGCAGTGCCGAAGGCAATGCCTTAGGAGAGATTACAGGCAATAGTAAATCAAATATTTTTAGGTTAAATGGTTATGTATCTGGCTTCAGGCCGAAGGCCTGAAGCCTGATGCATGACCACTTAACCTGAAAATATTTGATTTACTATTGCCTGCAATCTATTCCTGCAAGTAACTATTTCCTTATCCGGTAGGCAAAAATCAGTAGGTTAGGTTAGGTTAGGTTAGGTTAGGTTAGGATTCCCAGTAGGCAAGAATCAGTAGGTTAGGTTAGGTTAGGTTAGGTTAGGTTTCTTAATGCCTGGTAGGCAAAAATCAGTAGGTTAGGTTAGGTTAGGTTAGGTTAGGTTAGGTTAGGATTCCCGGTAGGCAAGAATCAGTAGGTTAGGTTAGGTTAGGTTAGGTTAGGTTTCTTTATGCCTGGTAGGCAAACTCAGTAGGTTAGGTTAGGTTTCTTTAAGCTCGGTAGGCAAAAATCAGTAGGTTAGGTTAGGTTAGGTTAGGTTAGGACACCTCTTTGAATTTCATCGAGTAATAATCGCTTTTCTCAAATTTAAAGTTGTCCGCGCTTTAGACATAACAATTTGAGAACCTTGGTATTGTTTGTCATTTCTGGCTGCGATAAAAAATTGTGCACGCGAAACGCATCTGATATTTTTGCAGCCTTGATTGTTTATAAATTGTGTTCATCCGCCGTAACCAGCATGGCGTCAGCGTCGGTTGCGAGGGGTGAGGTATGTGGTGTTTTGGGGTCAATTTTGCCAGCTTTAAATGGTAAGCTGTTGCATTTTACTGGCAGGGAATGTTAGATAGTTGGATTATAGCATGTTGTGATACTAATTGGATTCATTTAATTAAAACGAAAACGCTTGGGGACCTCCGTGTTTCCGACCGTTGATTTGATTCATCGGTTAAACATTAAATATAAGTTATAAGCTGGATCCCTAGTCTGTGATCCCGCATCGTATCAGATTTAATGCCATTTCATGTCGATGTGCCTAAAAAAATATGCGAATATTCGTGAAAAAGGAGTGCTGCTCCCGCTCCTACACATCCGGGCCAAACAGTGACCGCCGACCGGCCCCTGCTTCTAGCCACCCGGGGCCGGTCGGCCGGCCGGCAGTCAGTCGCTGCCCGGGGCTGATTTCCGAGGGACTTGCAAAAATGTTTATTAATGAAATGTTTTACGTATTAAATTAGATGATTAGGTATGCATATTGCATATGTACCGGCTCTGAGTCGCATTTGAGAAAAAAACATGCTAGCGTAAAAATATATATGTTTTGAAAATTAAGCTGGTACCGAAATAATTGTTTTACCATGCATTGACAAACCAATTGCTCAAGCTTCAAACCAACCGAAATATAGCCCCGTGGGCCGTATTTTTTTTTTTGGGGGGGGGGGGGCCCTTCGGCATGGGGGGCCCAGTTCGAAGGTCGTGCCCCCCCCATTCGAAAATCCTGTGTGCGCGCCTGCGCGGATGCGCAGTGGTGTCGGCAACGCCATATGTTGCATATTGTTGAAAATAAAGCCATGTTTCATCTGACCCTGTGTTTCAACTGGCCCCGCTCTCCCCTACCTATTACCTAACCTAAAGCTAAAAACCAATTCCTCAAAACATTAAAGAACCCAGTCTACGAGGGCAGCGCTTTTCGAGGAGCGCTGTGGCCCGAAGGTTTGAACT
Organism: Amphibalanus amphitrite; assembly: GCF_019059575.1. Taxonomy (NCBI): domain Eukaryota; kingdom Metazoa; phylum Arthropoda; class Thecostraca; order Balanomorpha; family Balanidae; genus Amphibalanus; species Amphibalanus amphitrite. The sequence goes on along the minus strand of NW_024881918.1, from coordinate 130,474 downwards.
TTGAATTGTGAAAAAACGCCCACCCACCGCAAAACGCGCAAAACGCACGCCCGAAACGCCAACGCAAAAGGTCGCAAAAAATAAGCAAACGCCCGCCCGCCGCAAACCGCAAAAAAAAACGCAAAAACGCCGCAAAACAATAAAACCGCCCGCATCGCACGCCCGCTAACCGCCAACCGAAAACGCCTAAAAATCGCCCGCCCGCCGCCAAAAAAAAAACACCGCAAAAAAAAACGAAAAAGCGGCCGCCAACCGCAAACAAATTTAACACCGCAAACGACGCAAAAAAAGAAAACCGCCCGCATCGCCCGCCCGCCCGCCCGCCCGCCGCCAAAGACAAACACCGCAAAAAAACGCCCGCCCGCCGCAAAACGTAAACACCGCAAAACGTGTAAAACGCACGCCCGAAACGCCAACGCAAACAGCAAAAAATCGCCCGACCGCCGCAAACCACACAAAAAACGCCGAGACGCCGAAAAAATAAAACCGCCCGCACCGCACCGACGCTAACTGCTAACCGAAAACGACTAAAAGTCGCCCGCCAGCCGCCAAACGCAAACACCGCAAATAAGCGCCCGGCCGCAGCAAGATAATAATTTATCAACGACTGGCATACCGCTACACTGTAAACCAAATTGACAAGTCTTGTGTAATATAACCAATCATCTCTTGGTATGTTTACCAACTGATACTTTTTAAACAAGCCGTTGTCTGGCGCATTGCTTGTCAGGTGACAACTACGAATCAATAGTTACTATACTATGCACACCAACTTCTCAGTATCCAGACCAACTCTACATTTGTTTCAACGTTTGCTTCTTAACCAGTTTTGGAAACTTGTTGCCGCATGGTTATTTAACCGGTGCCTAGCTTGTACTGGTCAGCTGGTCAGCATACACATGGTCAGCTGCGCCTGACGTCAGACTTGGCGGACCAATCAGCGGTCGCCGCCCGCCGTTATAGCGGGCCCCGGCGCGGCGGTTTCAAACCAGCAGTTGTCGCGCGGCCGCCGTGCAGCCTGGAGCAGCGACGAGGGCTGTTCCAGCATTTGTGCAGTAAAAAGTGAAATCTGTGAACTGTGGTGTTCGTGCTGTGAGTGAGGCCCCCTCTGGCCTGCGGGACGCACTAATCGTGCCTATACCCGCGGTCGAGACGCCTCCCTTCCCCTGCGCGCGCAATGTAAGTGGGCCAGACCAGTGCATGCACATGTGAGCAGATGTTTTGCGGTCGGTGTTTTTTTACATATGAATACATTTATTTGCCTTTAATTCAACTCTTTGTATTTCTAACTTAACTGATGGACATATATGGGCTGTAAAAGTTAATCTGGTTGGCGATCATGATTTATTCGAATTATCTGCGTGATCGTGCAACTGCATGATTGTTATGCTTAATGTTCAGGAAATATTCGTCAACGGGCATGTTATACTTCTGGCTTGATGCGGTGCACAAAACCATGTTCTTCCACATACGCAGCTGCAGTTCTTGCTTCAAAGACTTTACCTATGCTGACGGTGCACGATAGGTATACCTACTGGGTATACCTACCGCATGCATTTACTGCACATCCATTCGAAAATATGCACTCGGAATTGTCTCCAGTCAATAGTATTAATTACGTGACCGTAATAAATACTAATGATTCCAGAAACTTCCGAATGGATGTGGTGTGATCCGAAATTATATTTTCACTCTCGCAATGGGCACCTGCACACAAAACAACACTCCCCCGCACCCGCCTGACTCGCACTGCCGAGTCGGCCGCTGCCGCCGGCCGCCGGCACATCCTTGATTTTTCGATCGCCCGCACGTGCACCAATCCGAGCGTGCCGGCGAAATAGATCAGCGCTGCAGTACACAATACAACACAGTACAATCAGCGCTGCCAGTGCCCAGTACATTCCCCCCTGACTGTTAAGTCACTCACGGCCACAATTGCACGGCGGACACGGATTCCGCAGACGTTGTGACCTCCTCAGAGGCGGCTCGGCCCGCCCATCGGCATCGACACCACCGGCATCCGCAGCCAAATCGTTATCTCCATCCACCGCCGCATCGGCGTGCGCTCCAGCGTCTCCCGTCCAGAACATCACGGGCTCATCACCGTCGTCGTTCGCAGACGACGCTTCATAACACTCAGACGGCGCGCGCGGGCGTAGGTCTTTTACGTGTCGCGGCACACCACCGACCTCCACGCACTGAGGTGAAACGATACCAGTTATTTCACCCGTCTCGTAACGGCTGTCACACCGCCCGTCGGGCGGCCTAACCCACACTTTGTCTCCTGGACAAAATACACTTGGGTCCGTCGCCTTCCGCTCACGAGCTACGTTATCCTGATCCACGCCCTGCACGCGCACTCTGTATTGATACAGCCGACAGGCCGGAGCTGAGTCCGCCGTCGTGTCATCTTGTGGGAGCACGTTGTAGCGGAAAACCGCCTCCCTAATAGTGCAGTCTTTTCGAGCCGCGATGACCTTCACAGTTCTATGACAGCGTTCAATCATTCCGTTCCCAGAGGGCACATGAGCGCACCGGAAACGGATTTTTATCCCCCAGTGACACGCAAAGGCTCGGAATTGCCTGCTCCGAAAAGCCGGGTCGTTATCAGTGAGTATCTCACTCGGCGCGCCGCGCTCACAGAACACAGATTCAAGCTGGTCAATCACCGCTGCACTCGTCTGCAGCCGCAAGGGCCGCCATATGGTAAACCGGCTCGGACCACAGTCGACCAGCGTGAGGTAAGTGCCGCCCCGAAAGTGCGTGATATCCATCGCTACGCGCTCCCACACCGTAGCAACTGACAGTTCACCTTTCTTCCATTTTACCGGCGCAGGGTCGATAGAGCGGCACGTTTCACAGGCCAAAACAACCTCTCTGACGACACTCTTAGACACCTCCGGGAGGGCGCGTCTCACGAAAAAGTACGTCCTTCGAATGCCCGGATGCCCAGCCGTGTGATGAATTCTCCTCACCTCATTCAATAGGGCGTCATCGTCCTCTTGGCGGCCGTTCCCCGACGTGGTTGTCTCGCCGTCTCCGTCTCCGCGAGCCGGCGCGGGACCGGCCGTGCCGAGCGCGGCGTTGACAGCGTCTCCGTCGGAGTCGGACGAGGCGGTGCCACCGGCCGCGGCTGTGTCTGAGACAGCCGCCCCGCCGGAGTCGGCGACCGCTGCGGCGTCTCCGTTCGCCGTCCGCCCCTTCATCCACTTCTCCGGCACCCTCGTCAGTGTGTCGGCCTTGTTAGAGGCAGACGAGACACTGAACACGCTCACACTCAAGCCATACTCATCGACGAGAGCCCTCAGTGTGCCGAGCCGGCGCCTGATCAACATCTCAGTCGTCGCCTTCGATCGAAGTCGCGCCCGACCACTCAGCAGGTCACTAACCCAATGATACACAGTCCGAGAATCGACCATGAGACGCATCACTGACACTCCCCACTGAATGGCCAGGTTAGCCCCCTTCAACACCGCGTCCAGCTCGGCCAGATTTATGTGGCTGACGTCATCACGAGGCCTCAGCCAGCTCGCGTCCTCTACAATCTCACCTCCCACTTCGAGAGCAACACCGAGAGCGAGTGAGCTTGCGTCAGTCCACACAGTCGCTACACCGTCACCGACATCCCACTGACCCTTCGCTGGGTCATCTGCTCTCACTCTCGCCACCAACTTGTTCACCAGCCGCACGACATTTTCATCACGAACTGGCTCGTCCCACCCGTGCGCAGCCTCACTCACCAGTCGTTTCACGAACGAGGCGGCAGGACGGAGCCAGCCGCACACAGGGTAATGGCTTGTAAGCTGTCCACACAGCGAGAACACGCTTCGCTTTGTCACTGGTGTCGCCAGCACGTCCGCGCACACTTCACTGTCCCGGCGCCACCGGAGGTGCCCGTCACGTTCCCCCCAGACACGGTGACCCAGGACGCGAGCGCCGCTGTCTGCCCTCACCGGCTCCTTGCTCTCCAGTCCGAAGTTCCTCAGGTGCTCAGCCACGTCTCGGGCCGGAAGCACCGCCTCATTCACCAGAATGTCGTCCACATATGATGACACGGCCGCTTCCACCTTCGCGTCCTGCGATAGCACAGTTTCCAGCACGGCCTTCATCACGGAGGGCGACAGGTTCATGCCGAAACCCAATCTCGTCAGACAATGCCGCTTTCCTCTGTAGATCACTGTTTGGTAAGGCCAGAGTTTCTTGTCGACGTGAATCTGAAGGTAAGCCTTCTTCAGGTCCAACAAGGCCACGTCCGTTCCCATCCGCCGCCACCTGCGCGTCTGCTCTGCACAGACGTCGGCGTCTGCCGTATGAGTTGTCAGGTGACGATTGAGGGGCCGGAAATCCATGACCGGCCTGACCTTTGTCTTCTGGACGACCGCCATCAGCGGAATGAGCCCCTTCGGGGGACCCATCTCGCTCTCATCATACTCTCGCAGCCACCCATTCTTCACCCAGTCGTCTAGCTCCGCCTCATATTCGGCACGCGCTTCTGCCGGCACTGGGTACTCGTCCACGTGACCGGCCAGGTCGGGCGGTGGGTTACCAGCGGACCACTCCCATGACACTGTCCACTCCCGCCGGACCGGGTCGAAGGTGACGCAGAAATCTTCTCTGTCGACTCGCAGCGACCCCTCCTTCACCGGCGACGCAGCGCACGCCTCTCCTGCCGGCTCACAGCCGAAGTGCACATCACCGGGCGAGCGGACAAGCACTCCACCGAGCTCTCTCACTGCATCCATGCCCGCTATCATGGAAAAGCCGAGTGGCTTATCCCTCACCACCAGCGCGCTCACCGTCACCCGCCGCAGCCCCGGTACGGCCACTCGCACATCAGCAATGCCAACACATTTCAGATGCTCACCGCTCACAGTCACCGCGTGCAGCTCACGCCGGTGCCACCGCCTGCACAGCGAGACGTGAACGAGAGTCCGACTGCAGCCGGTGTCCACGAGCGCTGCACACCTCGCCCCATTCACATCCAGCTCCTTTATCGGCAGTGCGCCAGCCCACTTCAATCCCGAGAAGAGGCCGGCGCAGGTGCCTCCCCTCGCTGGTCGTTTCCCTCCGGGCAATATGCGGCGATGTGGCCCCAATTCCTGCACCGATAGCACTGAATCTGGGTGCACCGGCTGCCCGCACGCCCGAAAGGCGACGGTGACTCGCCTTCGTCGGAGATCCGCTGCTGTCGCGGGGTCCGCGCCTCACCACCAGCGGGGCGTCCCGTAACGTCACGTGCCGGGCACGCGCGAGCATAGTGAGTGAACTCGCCGCAGGAATAGCACGGTCCCCGTCTCCCTGCGCCCGCTTCCACCGCCGACCCGCGGCTCCACCGGCGCCGGGGTCCGCTGACGTCACTGCCGGTTGCCATGGCGACCACTCCCTGACTCTCACGCAAGATGGCGCGAGCCCGATCAGCCAGCTCACGCAGGGGGAGAGAGTCGACGCGAGCCCCTGCCTTCAGCACTTGCCTGACACTGTCCGGTAGTCCCGTCACGAAGGCGCAGCTGATGCCTTCTTCTGTCATGCCGCCAAAAAGTGACGCCAGCTGTTCTAGCTCAGCGAGGAATATGTCCACGGACTCGCCTGGCCTGAGCCGCCGCTCTGCGAAACGTTCATACGCAGAAAACTTATCCAAGGCAAATGCCCTTCTCAGGGCCGACTTCACCTTCTCGGCGTCCTTCTTATCCTCGCTGGGAAGTTGCCGGTACACAGAGAGCGCACCACCTCTAAGCCTAAGCGGAATCACGCACTCCTGTGGGGCCGCCGGCGTCTGCAGCGTGCAGACCATCTCCACTTTCTCGATCCAGTCCACCACGTGATCTTCTCCCGACCCGTCAAACTCTGGGATCAGCTTAACGTCCAGGCCCGCCATTGTGGCCGAAATAGCTTGTGATCCGAAATTATATTTTCACTCTCGCAATGGGCACCTGCACACAAAACAACACTCCCCCGCACCCGCCTGACTCGCACTGCCGAGTCCAGGGGGGGTCCGTCCCTTTACCGGGCCATAGGAGGAAAATTGCTACCAAATGCTGCCAATGTGACGTCACTGGGATGGTCGAAAGCTGATTGGTCGCTGAGATTCAGGCGATGCTGTCAATTCTGGCGCACCGGCGCAGTGTTTTCCAGCCGTTGCGTGTATTGTTATACGGAGTTTGAATATTGTTTATTTGATAATAATATCACTTTTTATGTGTTTGAAGATCGGAAAAGCATATACATAAGTGGCATTCACACACTTGTCGTCTCAGAGATCATGAAGAATGACCAGCTTCAGCAGTTCAGCTCAGGTATTCAATTAATTCAACTGTATAAGCATGAGTATAATAGGCAGATCAGCCACGTTTCAGTTCAACCCGGTTTAACCTTTTTTTGTCATTTTTGGCTTTCAAAGGGAGCATGATAATCTCATATTAAGTTGTAAAATACCTTAGCATTGTTTAAAACATAATGAGAAGGAGAATGGAGATGGAATAGTTGTAAATTGTTTCGGATCGGGAGTGGTTAGCTTCTATAAATCTTCATGCTTTGTGAAAATAACAACTTATTTGTCAAATTAAATAGTATCAAATAACAAATCAATCTATGCTTACCTCCCAGACTGGAAAAAAAATTCACTCACTGTCAGATGCGTCAGGGCCCAGGGGCTTTCGGGTCTCAAAATTCAGCGCAAGTGATTTCTCACCAAAATTTTGGCACATCTTTTGTGCAAAGTTGAAGCTCATTGTTACTTCTTTTCAATATTAGTTGTTGCCAGATTTTATAATCTGTATCTAAACTTTCAAAATTGAATTTAACCCGCGCCCTGCTGGGGGTCCTGGATTTCCACGCCCTGCTGGGGGGGGTGTTTGAACACCCCCCCTTGTAACTCGGCTCCTGGGCCACGTAGCGATACGCGGAAGGCGGCGTTCGAAAGAGCGTAAAAAATAATGACGAAATCACTTCGGTCAATTTTTTGGTCAGGTCAAAGGTCAGGTCACCAGAGGTCATTGAAGGCAAAATTTCGCCGATTTCCAGGTCGAATGTCGAAAATTTCTAAGAAGCCAACGCATAACTCGGGAACCAATAGAGCTACAGCGCCGCGGAAAAGCGCATTCGATAGCCCTATTAACGCCCTTTCTGAGTAATTCTCTCAGATTTGACCTAACGTCAACGGTTTTGCCTGCAGGGGGCAAAAACTGAAAAAATAGCCGATTTTTTTGAAAACAGTTTTTCTGCAATAACTTTTGACCAAAGCCTTGTACGAGCTTACTTTTACCGGCATCGTGTTCCTCTCGTCAAGACGCATCGAATGAACTATAACTTGACCTTGAAAGGTCAACTTGAAAATTTGACCTCAGGTCAAGGTCATGACCTGACCGGAAAGGGTCATGTTGCATATCAGTCGATCCGTATCGTTGAGCTGAACACATCTAAGGCGTTTTCATCGCTCTAGCATGCCTCTATCAAAAGTTATTTGCGAAAAACTGTTAGATACCATTCGTGACCTAATATGACCTCAGGGCATAAACAAGGGTCACGGACACCATTTTCAAGTTCAGTGTGTCTAAACCACTTGTAATTCGGTGTTTGGGAGTGTTTATAATGTCTTTCATCCAAAAGAGGCGCATTTCAATTTTCTCCCATTGACTTATAATGGGGAGGTCGCAAAATTGACCTGACCTTAGGTCATCGATGTCAAAATTCTGAGACATACATTTTGTGCATGCTATTGCTCTTAGCAATCGCTGAAAGTTTCAAAGCGATCGGTCACTCGGTGTAGCTATGACAGACATTGAAAGTTTTTATGAGGTGAGGTCACTTCAAGTAACCTGGTGACCTGACCTTGAATGACCTTGGTCTGAAATTTTCACAACATGTGTAGAATTGATATATGATAAGGTGTACCAAAAACGGCGGCGCTCCGCGCCGCCGTTTTTGAAATATTCGCGAAAAACCACAAGGGGGGTGTTCAAACACCCCCCCCCCCAGCAGGGCGCGGGTTAAAAGGATTTCTGACATGCTTATTACTGAAAATCCCATTCTTGTTTATGTAAATGTTATGTCATTGACATTTGCTAACTAAACAAGCTCATCCTTGTCTAATGTCTATATATTGGTTTCTATTTATACCACCTGTGATACTACTAATTTCTATTTGTTGAGACTATTTACCTAATGCATTTGCTTCATATGATTTTATACGCAGACGCACCTGTGCATGGAACAGTAATGCCAGACCCAAATTCAAAATAATAATGAAAAATTGTGTTATTTGCTTGTTTCAACTGAATTCTGAGTCAGGCCTGCAATCAATACATAATATAAAATGGTACATGTTTTGAGGCTTCATATCAGCACATAGAAAAGGCAATCGAAGAAAAGGCACCTTTGGGCATTGATTATTTTTGCTTGCCATCGCTTAGTGAATTTTTTCATGTTGCATTGTGTTAATAAACTTGGTAATATGTTTTGCAGGTCCGGGGCTGGTCCTCTGGCGTGCAAGACGGCGAGGAGTGGCTACCTGCACATAACACAATGACTGGCACCGAGCTGAGGGCATAAAATCACATCATATCGACTTCAGCATCTGTCTCCCAGCTTTGGAGACGTCGCCCGACTCCCTGAGTGGCGAGCGCCAGTTTCCGAAAGGAAGTTGAGGAAGGCGACCCGAAAGCACCCGCTGGGCTGCCGACACTCCTGCGCTGCCAGCAGGGCGTGCTGCGCAGTAAAGCCTCGCTGCGTGGTCTGTACGACATCCGACACCGGCACCCAGACGTGCAGTTTCTGATGACATCCCACCTCAGCCAGGGCTGCCCCGAGAATCTGCTAGTGCTTACTGCCTGCTGCTGAGGCCGACCTGCCGACGACCTGCCGGACCTGTCGCCGCCCTGGTGAGCCTGAGCCGGCCTGGGACTTGCCGCCGTGTCTACGCTGCCGCCCTGGTGAAACTGCCGTCGCCCTGCCGAACCTGTCGCCGCCCTGGTGAGCCTGCGGCCGCCCTGGACCTGCTGCCACCCCGGCGGACCTGCCGCCGCGTCTACGCTTCCGCCCTGGTGAAACTGCCGTCGCCCTGCCGGATCTGTCGCCGCCCTGGTAAACCTGCTGCCGACCTGTCGCACCTGCCACCGCCCTGGTGAATCTGCTGCCGACCTGCCTGACCTGTCGCTGCCGTGGTGAACCTGTTACCGACTTGCCGGACCTTTCTCGCCGCCTTGACGAGCTTGGGGAGCCTGTGCTGAGGTGCCACCGCTCTGTTTCACGTGTTATGTTGCCCGGTTCCTGGCTGTCGCGGAGTCAATCGGCACATTGTGTTTGGAGAGGCGACATCTTGTACAACTTTCCGACAGTTCGGAGCATTTTATTGTACCTAATCAAGTCGCAAGAGATTAGGCTTGTGCCTTATTTGTCCTCTACCAATCTGTCCAATATGGTTTTTTATAACTACGATTTATGGTATGACATAAACCGGTATATTGTGTACGCATTTGGTTCGTTCCAGTCAGAAGTTTGGAATGTGTACATATACTTGTGTTACGGTACAATTTCGGTTTGTGCAGTTCACACCTCTCTTAATTATGGGGCGAAATAAACGCAAAACCAGGGCTGCGGAGTCGGAGTCAGGGTCGACAGTTCTGACCGGACTCTGAGTCGATTTTGGAAACCGAGTCGGAGTCGGGGTCACCGAAAATCCATCGGCTCCGCCAGGGCTGCGGAGTCGATGGATTTTCGGCGACTCCGACTCCGACTCCGACTCCGGCTTTAAAAAACCAGCTCCGACTCCGACTCCGGGCAGAATTGTCGACTCCGACCGACTCCAACTCCCGACTCCGACTCCGCAGACCTAGCAGGGCTGCGGAGTCGACATATTTTCGGTGACTCCGACTCCGACTCCGGCTCGGGTTTCTAAAGTCGACTCCGACTCCGACTCCGGTCACAACTGTCGACTCCGACTCCGACTCCGCAGCCCTGGCCGCTCCGCAGATCTGGCAGGGCTGCGGAGTCGGAGTTAGAGTCGGTCGGATTTGATTACCCAGCCCGGAGTCGGAGTCGGAGTTGGTTTTTGGAAGTCGCGGTTGGAGTCAGAGTCACCAGAAATCCATTGACTCCGAAGCCTGGCGCAAAACTATGGCGATTTTCATCTACGAGAGAGCCGCCGATGTGCTGGCCGGATCACCGGCGGGGCGCACGTTGGCTCGGTCCGATCCCAATAATGTCGCCAAATCTTTGGTTCGAGTAACAGCTGGTCCTGATTTGCTTCACTGAGGAAACATCACACCGTTCTGCCTTGCATCGGACATCAAAACTGCACTAAACTCCGCTGAAAACGTATTTAAACGTCCGTCCTCCATAATGGCTACGGACGGCGGCCGGCGAGTTACCATCCCAGTGACGTCATTCGGGCCCGGTAGGGGGACGGTAAAAAAAAGCCTGATGACCATACCTGGTTATATGGCCTTGGCCGAGTCGGCCGCTGCCGCCGGCCGCCGGCACATCCTTGATTTTTCGATCGCCCGCACGTGCACCAATCCGAGCGTGCCGGCGAAATAGATCAGCACAATCAAATAGAACACAGTACAATCAGCGCTGCCAGTGCCCAGTACATGTGGTGTATGCATTCATTGATTATATAACCCAGCAGTATTTCGTTTCTTGTCAGCGCAAGCCTTTGAGCAATAACTGATGCCAGTCATGGTTTTGTGCACCACTTCCACCCAAAAAATAACCTGTCCGTATAGAAAATATTTCCTGAATCAGTATCGTGGCAATTGAAAACGAACGCGAATCGTAAGTTCTTAACCCGCGCCCTGCTGGGGGTCCTGGATTTCCACGCCCTGCTGGGGGGGGGGGGGGTGTTTGAACACCCCCCCTTGTAACTCGGCTCCTGGGCCACGTAGCGATACGCGGAAGGCGGCGTTCGAAAGAGCGTCAAAAATAATGACGAAATCACTTCGGTCAATTTTTTGGTCAGGTCAAAGGTCAGGTCACCAGAGGTCATTGAAGGCAAAATTTCGCCGATTTCCAGGTCGAATGTCGACAATTTCCAAGAAGCCAACGCATAACTCGGGAACCAATAGAGCTACAGCGCCGCGGAAAAGCGCATTCGATAGCCCTATTAACACCCTTTCTGAGTAATTCTCTCAGATTTGACCTAACGTCAACGGTTTTGCCTGCAGGGGGCAAAAACTGCAAAAATAGCCGATTTTTTCGAAAACAGTTTTTCTGCAATAACTTTTGACCCAAGCCTTGTACGAGCTTACTTTTACCGGCGTCGTGTTCCTCTCGTCAAGACGCATCGAATGAACTATAACTTGACCTTGAAAGGTCAACTTGAAAATTTGACCTCAGGTCAAGGTCATGACCTGACCGGAAAGGGTCATGTTGCATATCAGTCGATCCGTATCGTCGAGCTGAACACATCTAAGGCGTTTTCATCGCTCTAGCATGCCTCTATCAAAAGTTATTTGCGAAAAACTGTTAGATACCATTCGTGACCTAAGATGACCTCAGGGCATAAACAAGGGTCACGGACACCATTTTCAAGTTCAGTGTGTCTAAACCACTTGTAATTCGGTGTTTGGGAGTGTTTATAATGTCTTTCATCCAAAAGAGGCGCATTTCAATTTTCTCCCATTGACTTATAATGGGGAGGTCGCAAAATTGACCTGACCTTAGGTCATCGATATCAAAATTCTGAGATATACATTTTGTACATGCTATTGCTCTTAGCAATCGCTGAAAGTTTCAAAGCGATCGGTCACTCGGTGTAGCTATGACAGACATTGAAACTTTTTATGAGGTGAGGTCACTTCAAGTGACCTGGTGACCTGACCTTGAATGACCTTGGTCTAAAATTTTTACAACATGTGTAGAATTGATGTATGATAAGGTGTACCAAAAACGGCGGCGCTCCGCGCCGCCGTTTTTGAGATATTCGCGAAAAACCACAAGGGGGGTGTTCAAACACCCCCCCAGCAGGGCGCGGGTTAAGGTTATCAACGCAAACAAAGCGATTGTAAGGAAGAACAAGTTCGAACAGAGCGTTAGTACACTTACTTGTTGACAATTTGTAAGCTAGCAATGCCCAGTCAAAGGCTAGTTCATCAACAAACCAGGGGTTGGTGAACCGACAAGGAAACGACTATGCCTATCTAGAAGTTGGTAGGTCCACAAGGCCCAAACTAGTACTCAACAAGGTGACGCCTATGCGAATTGGAACCAAACTTGTAGACAAACTGTTAGTTTGTTGGCCAACAAGCCTGGGGTTGGTGAATCGACAAGGTATCGACAAGGTGACGCCTATGCGAATTGGAACCAAACTTGTAGACAAACTGTTAGTTTGTTGGCCAACAAGCCTGGGGTTGGTGAATCGACAAGGTATCGACAAGGTGACGCCTATGCGAATTGGAACCAAACTTGTAACAAGGAGCCAACTTGTAGATTTGGTTTACAGTGTAGGCTGGTCATTTTCACAAATCAAAAAGATATCTGCAAAAATCTCCTAGATGAAAGCGCCTGATTAAAAACGGATGGCACGTGCGTGTTCCTCGCCCCCAACTTCCTTCAGGTCAATCGTCATTTGGGTCACCTCGGTCACCTAACGCATTGACGACCTGGAATGAACATTGCGCCAAGACACGTAAGTATATTGTCAAAAAGAATCCCCAGAATGGTGGACCCCAAAAGTTTGAAACTACCACTTTGACCCACTGGACGACACCTTAAACAGATGCCGACCAGATGACACCCATTGTTTGGTCACCCACGCCATAGTATGCATCATGGGTGCGCCGAAATGACCAAAAGTCCCAATTTCCGGTGTGCAGGGTCATTTTCAACGGCACGTGGCACGTGGTTCTGGACTTTTCCGGCCACTTTGCGACATACCCATGGGTAATGCACCGAATGGTGGTTGATCTGCATGGAAGAAAATGGGGGGTCGTTCGGATCGTTTTCGAGCAATCTGCCGTGGAACGCATTTTTTTCATTTTGCCCATTGGCTTAACACGGGAATTTTCAAAGTCACGTGGCACGTGCACCAGATGGTCCGCGGAGGGGAGACCCATACCAGAGCGTAGATCACCTGGCCCACTAGAAATCCTGAAAAAAATCAGAATTTTTGGAACAGCCGTTTTCTCGAGCATCAAGTTGTACTGATCTCAGGCAGCTTTTGCCAAATTGTCAGGGAACTCAGATTTGTTTTTCAATAGAAAGACACAATTCTAAAGAATAGTGTTTTAACTATTGACAACAACCTGCGGTTACATATCAAAGCTATATCAAGAAAAATACTCGGCTCAGAAGTCAGATCGAGATGCAGGAAGAGACACAGCAGATTGATCACTGATCAGTAACTGTGCCAGACAGAAAGTGAGGAGATACGAATAGTGAGTCGGCATTTACAATTTTTTGACAAACTAAGGTATATTATCATTAATTTAAACATCTAATCAGAAGCCATGAAGTGCCCGTTATTTGTGTCATACGTGAGACGTGAGGCTAAAGACCCATACCGATTCTATAATGCAGTGGCTGCCGAAAATCTAAGACGGCTACTGGTACTAAAATCCTCTTAAAAATCCCCTTTTTAATTTCAAAAATAAGGTCATATAACGATGAACACTCGTTTTTATGTGTTTAAGTGTGCATTTAGTTTCTGAAAATACATATTTTGAAATTGATCGTTGTCTGTATAATAAGCATCATTTTAATAAAGCATGAAATAATATGTGGAGGATGTTTTAATCTTAAAAATATCATAATGTAAAATACTGCATACCACTGAACTCTATAATGTGGAAGGCGCATCGGCCGCCAGATGGTGTCCAACGGTGCCGCCATGTCGCGCAGACCAGGAAGCGGCCGCCGCCTGTGTTGGGGAATAGGGAATTCGAGACCTCGATTTACGTTTGCGGTCGCTGCATCCGTTACGTTCAAGCTATGTGGACACGGTACCCGGCATCTTACGCAGAAATGAGTGGAGAACAAGATGAAATCATAAAAATCCTCAGATACAAGGAACTAATACGTTAAACCCTTATAAGTCAATGGGGAAATATGAAAATTGCTATTTTGGCGCCGAGAATGATCTGAAACTATCTCAAGCATATAGAATCAAGCAATCAAGCATATGATTTCATGCACTCCTTGCAAGGTTCTTTGCTTCATATTTGCATTGTTGCCCTTGCGTGACGTCATTTGTGACGTCACAAGGGTCACAATTTTTCTTCAATAACTCCCGATCAAATGGAGCTAGCGAGTCGGGAAAGCCACCAATGCACTCAGGAATATCTGCCGAATCGAATGATATGCGACATGACCTTTTTCGACCACCTTCGTGACCTGGGGGTGCTGGCCTGACCTTGACCTGAGGTCAGCACCCTAAGTTGATCTGACCCGAACAAAAAGTATATCACTCGATGCGCCTGAGCTAGCTGAACACGATGATGCCAAATCGCGGCTCTACGGCCATTTTTGGCGAAGTTATTTACCAAAAACCGAACCCTTGCCTTAGATCACTTGACCTGACCTCAGAGGTCACCGCTTGACCTGAGACCTTTAAAGCGGGTTCCTACAAGTCACTCTGCATTATAGTTTGCCGCATACGACCACTTTACCGCTTAATTCTAGTTTAATTAGAGGCGCATTAGCGAGGTGGGTTCAATCAACCCCCTCGGCCGGGGCAAATGTAGGTCCGGCGAGTGAATTTGAGGAATTCTGAAGATACGATCGTGTTCCCCACTCAATTCTGCGTAAGATGCCGGGATCCGTATCTACGTAACTTGATCGTAACGGATACGGCGGCCGCAAACGTAAATCGAGGTCCCGAATTCCCTATTCCTCAACACAGGCGGCAGCCGGTTCCTGGTCTGCGCAATATGGCCGCCACCGTTAGACATTACGGCCAATAGGGTTGAAGCGGCAGTGCTCCCCTGTGCTGCATACTTATATAAAAAAACATGGAATCTATCTTAAATCAATTAAACTGTCTCAGAAGCTCGTCAAAGTACGCCACAAATTCTGGCGTGAAATGGACGCCGCTGAAACCGCAAACAGCTGATGATTGTCGGTGTTTTGAGATGTGCACAGCTGCTCACGGCTAAAATCATTCTTCGGCATCCTCAAAATCGGCGGCTACCAATGCCGTAAAGAGCGTGCAGTGTTTTCGATTTCACAGAGCTTTATAAGATTGCGTACTATATATCCAGCCTTAGAGTGCTGCCATATCCATTTCACGGCGTTTATAAGATTGTGCCCTGAAGTGGACGACGTATGTTGAAAAATTAATAACTTACGGCACGGAAAACTTCGCTGCGATCCGCCACTTTTTGAGCGAGTTATTCATACATAAAATACTGAGCAGAGGGGTTCATTGCATCAACTCTAGATAAAAACAACACCTAAGAATAAGAGGAAGGGTTTACCTACATTCCTTGAAAAGTTAACAGTAGCATGGAAAAATAAATTTTTTTGTGTAATTCTCAATTAAATATTGTGGGATTTTCGTAATGATAATAAATGCTTACTTGGTAGAAACAATTTTCAAAGTTGACCAGCAAGACATTTCCATTTTATTTCATACCCGAACCATCATCCCGTTTGTTCTATCCCCGCCCGCCTGCCTCCCCCTCCCCCAATACCCACCACCACCATACCGGCCGAATTACAAGGCGGGGCGAGCGCCTCCCCTTCCTACACGCCAAACAGCGCCGGGCTCTCGTGACCTCTGGCCTCACCGCCCGAAGGCTCGCCCGCTGTCCAAGGATGCCCTGCGCGGGCCGCAGTGATAGCCTCTGCCGAGTCCCGCCTCTATCCACCGTTCACTACGCGCTGGATTCATTCATGCCTCTGTGTTTCCGCGTTCTACTCGTTGGGCGGCGCCAATGCCCACTGTAGTCATAGGCGACTGCAGGGAAGCCGCGGTCAGAATGCCCTTAACGGCGGATATTGAGGTTTTCTTTTAATTTCTCCGAAACTAGCCGGCATACGATCAAACCTTTTTCTATGCTCATGGAAGGAGTTATACGAATAAACCAGTCACACCTTCAAGGGTACAAAGCTGAAGACGAAAAAGATATAGCCATTATAGCCCGAAAGGCAAAACCTACGCTTAAAACCCGCGAGGCCTGTACAAGTGCGTCCAACGGTGTCCGTACACGGCGCCCCAGAAACAGCTCAGCTGGCGACATACGAGTAATGGTGTGTGGCGTCGAACGGTAGCTAAACAAAAATATTGACACCCTGGTATGAACCGAACCCAAACGCTGCTTTTTAAAACTACTTTTGAACGTACGGTTCTCCAGGGTATTAGTCGTTGGTCGCTCGGCGAGCGGGAGGCCGGAGGGCAACCAGTTCCGACCCTGTATCGCGTGACCCCTTGCTCCGCCCAGTTACGCACGAGCGTACTCCACGCCGCGTAGTAGCGTGGGGAGGGGAGCGTTAGAATGGTGGCATGTGTAGAGGCTAGAACAAGGCCTCGTCTAACATGTTAACTGGGGGAGGGGGGCCAAACCCCCGCAGTCACTAGCCTGCCCCCCCCCCCCCAGTCAGGGCAAAAAGTCACTACTGGGGGGGGGGGGCGGCCATAGGGAAAGAGCAAACGAACTTTTATTGCGAGTCGTCAGTGCGCATAAAAACAAACGCGTAAACAACACATGGATGCAATGTGAGCACATTGATATACCCGATTGCCTAGGGTTGTTATCAAGTGTTTATTTTGTTTACCTGAACCATTTTTTTCGCTCAGCAATACGTTATATTTCGTCTTTTCAGGCGGCCCAACTCCGTGTCCCGGATATGCTTTTTTCATAAATTTAGTCCGAACCTTTTGAATGGAAGAATTCACAAGGACAGAGCCCCCGCTAAGCAGAGCTTATTGCGTTGGCCCTGCCCTCTACCCTCCGATCGCTCGATTCCTGATCTATGGCAGAATTTAGAGCCCAAAGTGGTATGCACATAGCCGCGCACGGCCGGTCCCCTCACTGACTTCGACTGGCTGCGGCCTGCTATCAACCGCAACTATACTCGCCAGGAGGCTCATAGTCATAAACATCGAGCGACTCTGTTGCGCTTCGAACCCGGACTGTTTTAACCGGGACGCGTGCCCTCACCACGAGCCACGAGGAGTCCAACGCTGAGAACGCTCTACCGGCAAAAAAAGTCTCCTTTTTTGCCTATAGCCTCTCCTATGTATCTATCACGCATCAAAATAACTTATCAAATAACGTATCAAATTCTCCTAAATTCTCTGTTGTTTCTGTCCTCGGGGCGTCAATCTGTTGTTCTTGCCTATCGTCGTCCTCACTATGCGGTGTCCAACTTCTGGCTGGACCATTATAGAGTTCAGTGGGCTGGACGGTCACCGGTGTGCGGCTAGAGTACAGTTCTTAATCGTAATGAAGCAGGTTCCCGTTCCGGGTGGTCGTAACTACATACATAGTGTATCGAAGATATTCGGAAACGAAGACATGCAATTTATTGTACACGAGACTGGAAGCACGCCCAGAAGATATTTGAATGCATTTTCAAGAATTGGGACACTGAACAATTTAGAAGACTTTGATTCGCCGTTTTGAAATAAGAAATCTGTGATAGCGCACCGTAGTAAGTTAATTCGTGATTATTTTGCTTTATGTCATTTATAATTTAGTCATGATTCTTAATGATTTCCGCAAGATCATTCACAAGACAAGTGAAATAACCATGTGATTTTTGTTTCAGGATGAAATTTATTCAAGCTCGTTTGTTTTATCCTTTTGCTCATTTCAAGAAATAAATTCAACATCTGGTGCGCAACTTTGGTTCTTTCATACTACATTTCATCTACGAGCTTTCAAGAATCCATGGACGTCAGAGACGAAGAGAACGAAATCACCGATACGAAACGACAACGATCGAACGCAAAACGTAAGTTTACTCGAAAGTGCAACGCCTTTATGGATCTTTGTGAATATGACGTTCCATTACTAGTTCTTCAAAAAAAAGTTGATGACATTCGAGATTCCTATAGAGAGCTGTCTAATGTCAACGATCGCCTTGTGGCTCTCATCACAAAATCTATCATTACTAAATCTGCCCAGCATGATGTGAACGCCCTGCTTGACGATTGCGACGCTTACATGAGCGATGTAGAGACAACTCATGACAAAATCAGGACAATCTTCGCCTCACATTTGCCTTCAAGTAAATCAAAATCAGCTGAAATCCGCGTAAAACCTTTAGATGCTCTCAGTTTCGCCGGAAATATTCGAGACTACTCCAGCTTCAAACAGGATTTTAACAGGTTGATGATGACAACATATGGGGAAGATCCGTACGCATTGCGATCCTGTTTAACTGGGCCAGCATTGGACACGGTAAGAGGAGCCGAGGATAATTTTCAGGAAATGTTTCGTCGTCTCGAAAACGCATATGGAGATCCCCGGAAAATCGTCGACGCGGTAATTCATGACATCAAAATTTTGAAACCAATTGCAGATGGTGAAAGCAGAAATTTCATAACCATGGTCGATGTCATAGAGCGTTGCTGGCTAGATCTGCAGCGAATGGGTTTAGCTGGAGAAATGGACACGGTCACCATGGTGAGCATGATTGAGCGGTTGTTGCCAACAACGCAAAAGCGCGATTGGGTGTTAAGAATGGAAACAAAGGCTATAAATTCAAAGGACATGTTTCAAGAATTGCTGAAGTTTTTGCTACAAGCGAAGCGCGTCATTAATTATATGGATCACGATTTACGGGCCACAGGGAGACCACGAGGCGTACATCATACGCATTGTACAGAAAACCGTGCGGCTGAAGATGACTTAAGGAATTTTAATTGGTTTGAGTCACTGCCGTCATAGTTTACCTCGTGCGACACTCACAACACTAGTCCAAGCTCTAGTCATATCACTCATCCGTTACTGCATAAGCATTTACGGAACTTGCAATGCTACACAGACTGGACGACTCCAAAAAGTGTTAAATTTCGCTGCACGTGTCATCTCGGGGCGTCGCAAATTTGATCGCGTGAGCGAGGTCCTTCGTGAACTTGAGTGGCTTTCAGCCCACAACTTGCATGTCTTTCACGCTCTGACATTGTTAAAGCGCATGCTATCCACTGCTCAGCCTGAGACGCTCTCCGCCAGCCTCATGCAGAGGCGCCACGTCCGTCAGCGTACCACACGACAGGACGATATGCTAAATGTTCCCACCATTAGAACGGAATCAGGCAGGAGGCGCTTTTTATATTCCGCTGTGACAGCTTTTAAAGGTAGTGTGCCAGCTTTCCTGGACCGTATGGAGTTAATGGCCCAGATAAGGAGAACCGGATTTTAAGAACTTATCCATACCTTCAAAACTCATGGAAACGTCTTAAATTCTTCAAATTTTGAGTACCCCAGTGCGAAATTCGCCCCGACGGGTTGTCGGTCGTACAGTCGTGTACAGGTTGATGGTCCCCTACTCTTTATCCACCGGGTTCCTATGGCTCAGCATTGGCAGCAGCCGCCTGGTACCGGTAGGCTGTGCCGCATGACCCGAGAGTGAAGCGGCACAGTCTACCCACGCCGTTTGACATCGGCTCGGGTCGCCGGGTGGAGCGCTTTGTAGACCAGCTGTCGCGTCAGACCAGCGCGGGGGAGGGGCTCGTCTCGGTGGTTGGCGTGGGCTGGCGAGTGGTGTGGGGCGTGTTGGTGGACCATGGGGGCTGGGCGGGTGTGTGTGGTCACTTGCTGCATTGCATATTTTGCGTCGCTTAACAATTGCATTCCTGTTTTTGCTAAGCACAATGCACGGAAGACCCAGCGAATATAATTTACTTGTGCATTGTGCAAAACGTGATTTGGCACGGTATCGAGGCAACCATAGGTCTTGTGCGTATGCATTTTAGGCAATACGCTTATGAAAATGGTAGATTGATCGGATTGATCCTGGATGTCAATTCGTATGCTAAATGTCGACATGTATTAAATGAACGAATGAATGAATCAATCGACAATCGACATGTAAATATAAAACCGTATAAATGGCTCGCAACCACTAAAATCAAACCAGATCCTAACTCAGGAAAGTAGCCGGAGCCCCGATGAGGCTCGAACCGGGACTCCACGTTGAAAGTTTTACCAATGATCCATCATCATTCCACCAAGCTAGAGCGACCGGCACCCGAAACCACAAAAACATTCATTGACTTTGCTGCCGACCTCCCGGCCCCGCCGCCCGTCCGGCCAGACTTTGCCCCGGCCGTGTCCACCATCCGGTGTAGCTCAGCGTAGGAGTGCTAGACTGTCAAACCGACCGGTTGTGAGAGGCCCGGTTCAAGACGCTTCGCGTGCTGAATGTTTATTTCTGCGTCCGAGGCTATGCGATTAGTCCACTTTTCAGAAAGATTATTTGGTGACAGGTCTGTTTTCTTTCTTTGCTGCAATTCATGAGAAGACCGTATGGACCCTTACCTGTCCTTCCGCACCCCACTTGGGAGATGGGTGTTTGAACCCCCCTGGGTTTTGTGAATATCGCTAAAGCGAATTTTTGGAGGGTGGATTACGATCGGTTCTATGCGACAAGTGACCACACACACCCAGCCCCAGGTCCGCTCACTCCCTCCCCACGTCACCCCCGCCCCACACCACACTCCAGCCCGCCACATCCACCGAGCCGAGCCATGACGAGCCTCAGCGCCCCGGGGCGCGACCTGTCAGCGAACCGGCGGGGACGCGGGCCGGTTAGACAGGTTAGACACTCAAGACAGGCCTGACCCTTACCCCCCTCCCCCCAGCCGGTGTAACGCAGCGTCCGGTCAAATCGCTCTACCAGGCGACCCGAGCCGGTGTCATACAGTGTGGGTAGGCTGTGCCGCTTCACTCTCGGGTCATGCGGCACAGCCTACCGGTACCAGGCGGCTGCTGCCAATGCTGAGCCATAGGAACCCGGTGGATAAAGAGTAGGGGACCATCAACCTGTACACGACTGTACCCCAACCACATTTCACACCACTATGAACAATAAATGCACACACTGAAATCGATATTACCGATAGGCTCATCCAATCAAGTTTCGATAAACCCGTTCATCAGCATCTCCTGCGGTTTCGAACACGCCTGTTAGGTGGTGCGGTAGACCGCGCCCAAAGCCAGGGCCCCGGTAACGTGAGGTAGCCGAGTCGGGGCAGCGTGCGCTGACCCAAGCCGGGGCCGCGCGTCCTCCCGGTGTCATGTGATAGCCCGGGGCTGCCCGCGGGGATGCGGTAGACCGCGCCCAAAGCCGCGGCCCCGGCTTGGGTCAGCGCACGCTGCCCCGACTCGGCTACCTCACGTTACCGGGGCCCTGGCTTTGGGCGCGGTGGTGGTGCGTCGGGCCGCGCGCTCTGACTTCGGCCAAGAAAAATGCGTCAGCTGATCATTGTCATTTCTGCCACTTTCATGTGGTGAGATGGGGTCATAACTTTAGAGACGGCTGTTTCATATCAATTATTTTACATGAAATAATATTTCCAACCATCCTAAATTAATGTTCGACACCCAAATTAAAGAAACAATACCAATACAGGCTTACAGTTTAAATTCGACATTGTGTTGTCTACGATTAGACAGCTGATAACTCATTCCCGTACGTCGTAACTCTATAATGACCTTTGCTTATTGTCACATGTGCGCCGCATTCGTGATTGTTGCCGACGCCTGTTTGCAGGTGAGCCCACTACAGTTGTTATACATATCGAAAAACCGATAAACTTTTAGGCGAAAAAGCACTATTTTAGGCCCATTTTTGATTTTTTTGCGATATTAGGTAAAAACAGAAGCTTCTTATCCTAGGAAAAATAAAATGGGAAATCATTCAAAGGTGGCACACTACCTTTAATGGTCTGCCACAAATTATTCGTGACACGAACACGCAGTTATTCAAAAGAGAGCTGCGGAGTTACCTGCTACAACGGCAGCTGCCTGCCAGTGACGTCGGCTCGTGACGACCCCATTTCTGAGAGCGTGTGTGTGATCGAGTGTGTGCTTGTGCGTTTGCTTTTACGAAAGTGATCACCCGATACTCTTTTAATGTGACTCTGGTCCTGGAATAGCCACACCTGTGTGGATAGGGCCTTTGACGTGAAATAAATAAATAAATAAATAAGGGGAAAGTCACAGGGAATTGAAATCAGTTATCAACAACAGTTGGTAAAAGAAATGGAAAGGGTCAGCAACTGTTTAACAAATCTAATGCAGGCATCGAAGACGAGCAACAGATACCCTTCATCGGATCGACATAGGAACGGTCCATCATCGAGCACCTGGTGTTGGGTGCACGGAACATCCGCTCATTCAATTGAAAACTGTAACTTATTTCGCAAAATGTCCCAAGCAGAAAAACAGGAAGCCATTCGCAAATCCGGCGCATGTTTCAATTGTTTGCAACAAACAGGCCATATCGCGAGAGATTGCAGCCAACCGAAGAAATGTGATGTGCTAGTAGGTGACAAGATCTGTGGGAAAAGGCACCATTTGCTTCTACACAAATTTGGTGATGCATCGTCAGCGGCAGAATTTCGCGCTACATCTGTTCACAATGTTCAAACGGAAGACCAACTAACCTTATTGGCAATAAGCGTCGCAACGTGCAATGACAAAAATGTTACAATTCTGTGGGATTCAGGCTCCGATATTTCTCTTATAACGCACCATGCAGCAGGTCGCCTTGATTTGCGTGGTCGGGACGTAGACATCTCGATTATCAAGGTGGGCAATAACCCAGAATCCCTGAGAAGCAAGGAATATCGTATCCCTCTGGTCGATTTAGAGGGAAAAACTCATGTGATCAGCGCTTTCGGAATGGACGAAATCACGAGCAGCTTACCAGCCGTCAACATGAATCAAATTGCAACACGGTTCCCGAATATAAGTATAGCAGACATTTCAAGACCCAAAGGGGATGTGGACATGTTAATTGGTGTAGATCAGTGCGCCATCATGCCAACTGTAATCAACACGGTAGGGAACATACAGCTTCTAAAAAATCAATTCGGGTATTGTGTAAGAGGTTCATTGGGCAAGACCAAGCCAGCGGATAGAGAAAAACATCACGTTAAACAAGTTTGTATCAATCGAGTCAATGTTACATCACATCTCAACGCGATTTCTGTTGAACCATCACACGTCATTGCCGACTCTCTTGACAGATTCTTCACAATCGAATCGCTCGGAACATGATGTACACCTAGGTGCGGAGGTTGTCGCTGCGGCAAATGCTCCCTAGGCATGGGCGAATACACGTTGAAGGAAGAGAGGGAGTTAGCGTTAATACAACAGGGACTTCAACATAATGCACAACAACATTCATTTACTATCAATTATCCGTGGGTCAAGAATCCAGGCAATCTTCCAAACAACGTAAATGTCGCCAAGGCAAAGTTACAATCAACGGAACGTCGACTAATCAAGCTAAGCAGCGAGCACCAGCAAGCGTACAAGAATCAAATGAAGGACATGGAACAAAGAGGGGTCTCCAGAAAATTGACTGACGAAGAAATGGAAAACTATGAAGGGCCAGTGCATTACGTTCACCACCACGAGGTCTTTAAGCCGGACTCTCTCTCCACCCCTGTGCGAATTGTGTTCAACTCCTCAGCTTCATTCCTGGGACACGCCCTCAATGACTACTGGGCTAAAGGTCCAGACGTTATCAATAACTTGCTTGGAATTTTGATGCGATTCAGGGAACATGTGTAGCACGTAGCATGTGTAGCAAGATGTGTACATCTTGACCATCTAACGTAATATCTTTTCGGCACGGCCGGCCCGGTGACGCGCAGCTGAGCAGAGCGCTGCCGCACGCTTCCCTCCCTTGTCATTATTCCTTCCCTCCTCCCACTAGTCCCCAGGTCCGCCCTCCCCAATCATTTCTCACTGTCCGCACAGAATGGGCCGCCATTAAACTCCAATTAAGACAAGCACCTCTGAAGACAGTCACATCAGGATGAGTCATTGGTAGTCATTACAAAGCAGCTGAAGCTACAAGCAAACGTCGGCACACTGTGAGACCACGCGCAGGCGTAAGGCACGTAGCACATTGGGTCTCACGTAGCCATGGTAGCACAACAGTGCGTCTCACTGCAACGGAATCTGCTAAACTTAGCAAACAGTTGTCCGGAACAAACGT
Source organism: Amphibalanus amphitrite (assembly GCF_019059575.1). Taxonomy (NCBI): domain Eukaryota; kingdom Metazoa; phylum Arthropoda; class Thecostraca; order Balanomorpha; family Balanidae; genus Amphibalanus; species Amphibalanus amphitrite. The sequence goes on along the minus strand of NW_024881918.1, from coordinate 106,360 downwards.
AGTTCAGGACGTCTCCACTGCGGACAGAAAGCGCTGTTGTCCGAAACAAACGTAGTTCAGGACGTCCCCACCGCGGACAGAAGGCGCTGTTCTACCGACCCTCCCAACCAAGATGACGTCAGTGGGCGGAGCAAGAGTGACGTCACAAGGGGCGTTGCCGGCAGACGAAACGGAAGGAAACAAAAGTTTGAATAAAATGAAATTGAAGAATCAAAATTAAAACTCGAAAATCACCAACCTTTCGGGGATTGGTTTATGCCAGCGACTACTAAGATGATAAAGCACTCAACAGGAAGACGATTCGACGGCCAAAAATTGCAGACACAGAGGAGCAAGGTGACTAAACAGGACAGAGGGCGCCATCTTACGGGCCCACCCACAAGAGGAAGGCAGAGGAAGATGACGGCGCAAGGGCGTGGCAGTCACCCCCTCCCCCCAAGCTATAAAAGGGTGCGTCACCCAACCAGAGAGAGAGTCAGAGTCGAGCAGCCGAGAGTCACAGTCCACAGCTGGAGCCGGAGACGCCATCTGGGAGCCACCGTCAGTCCGGGGTCACCCGCGAGAAGCCTCTTCAGTTCGAGTGATCAGAGCCGGAGGACAACCGCCGACGCTTGTGACCACACTGAGAAACTCCAGAATGTGAGTGTTGCGGAAAAGTCTGCTCAATCCCAATCCTTGCCCCCCCCCCCCTTGCCCAGCCTGCCGTGCCGTGACGACTGCCAAACATTTTCGGTTGCGATAAAATGCACTCTCAATTGGAATTGGAAAACTTAAATTACTTTGAACTTATTGGTCCAGACACCCTAGTAGCATATTAGGATCTGAATTGGGAAGGTAATGTCAGAGCCGCCAGTAAATACGTTACTGTCAATTGGAGTTCACGATTAGGCCGGGAGCGAGATGCTAAAATTTGAATAAGCAGCTCATTGTCACGAACGTTGAGATTGATGACATGATGCATGTCAGCATTGAATAATGAATATGTCTTTGTGTTTGGCCAAGCTGGTTCGTTGATTTATTATCGGGGTAGTCAGGTGCGATTAAGATTTGAGGTTGGGAAGTGTGTAAAATTAAGGGTGTAGATTCATGCTGTACTCACTAAAAGTTGCATTGCGAAATCATTGGTAATATTCCTGTAGGAATTAATTGCGAAGTCGAAGTCAAGTATAGAACAGGTAAATACGTTTGAAAAGGAATGACATGTTTTAAGGTGGCGACTGATTCATGCAATCGATCTATGAATATGGCTATGAGTTATGATTTTCGACAGATGCGAACGCTTCAGCTTACGGCGGAATTCTTCTGTTACTTAGGTGCAGAGTTGAGAGTAGTGGTTTGAGGTCGACGGTCTGACGCTTTGCGACTTTAGATGGTCCTTGTACTTTGCGTCATTGTAGTTGCGAAATGTCGAGTCGAGTAATAGGTAGATGTAGAATTGTTTGTGATTAGAACTAATATGCGACTAATATAGGTACCGATCGTTGTGCTTTTGTAGAATAAATAATAGAAAAGACCATCTTTGTTGGGAAACGATTAAATGGGACGGGAATTTAATTAAAAAAAAAACTTACGTGGAATAGAGCCGATGAGATGTCGAACAGGAAAATATTGCAGCGATATTTTACCAGATTCACACTCACTGACACATCCGTTGAATCTACCCGGCCCGAAGAGACCGCATACCCCAGTACTGCACCGCGAGTGTTGACGCGCCGCACCGCCCAGCCGCGCGACCTTGGCTGTCGGGGGCCGGCGACGACGATCCACTGCCCGGCCAGTCAGACACGCGTCGGTCGCGACGCGGAACCGTGCGCCGCTAGATGGCATGAGAGCAGCGTCGGGAGTGGAGCAGCAGTCACAGTAGGGGCAGTGGGTTAGCCGTAATTGGGGCGCGGGCAATAGATGAAGGTCAGCGTATAGGAACATGGTTAGTTGTGGAAAGTTGCCACGGGATACGAACGTAAACAGTTAATGCATAATTGTAAATATGACATGCTATTTGATATTCAGGACTGCACTTCGTTTGATGTGCATTGTTTACTGCTAATAGGATGATTTAAATTATATTTTCTATGAAAGGCTAGGGACCCCTATGACAATATTCTGGCGCTCTATAAAGATAATTTGTATAGGCAACTAGTAGTCCATCAGAAGCTATCGAACGAGTTTTCAAGGAGTCATTTCCGTTTGAGCATTCAGTAATTTAATATGATACGGTGGATCACAACCAGACGATTGATCGGTACGTACTAATTGGTTCTAGATCATCTGATTAAATCAAGAGCAGTTCAAGGTCTGCTAGGATTGTATACGAGAACTGATGATTAGGTTCACGCGTGCAGCAGCAATTAGGACTTGAGATTACGATTAGGTTTGGATCAATAATGCGTTTCTGTTATTCGCGTTCTTGCGAGTTAGCGCCAATAATTACTCCACCAATATTGGCACAGGGCATTGTGAGGCACAGACGGCTTGTTTGCCCGTCTCCTATGGCGTAATGTTTACCAGCATGACTGTATGAGACACAGATGCACTTCTCTAAACACACGTCCAGACCGGAATAATAAGAGGGACACACCGTCACGTACGCAGGGCATATGCACGTTTTCCGCCAGTGGTACCGGCTACTGTTAGATTTCCCGCTTAGGTAATACTGGGTAACGAGGCAGTGAGAGGTTTCTACGGCAGGGGGAAGGGGAAGATTGGCACAGTGCAGTGGAGAGTAAGTTATGCCAAAGGCAAGAAGCCGAGGGTCAGGGGTGAGTCACCCAAAGGGCGGATAAGGCAAGCCGTAGTGTCCCAAATAAGTCCTCATACTTATTTTGTAAAGGTACCTTAATCGGTACTGGACAGCCTCAGGGGAGGGAAGATGTACTCCAGGACACGTAAGGCCTTGAATGTAAATCCCAGGGTTAAGGAGAGTTCCTGAGGAGAGTTCCAGGATATGAACGGTGGTCCCTGGGTCGTGAACGGAGGTGTTACACGCGGACCGGAAGAGGGCATAGGTAATCTCTCCCGGATAGAGAGATAAGTCGGATATAAATCGTGTATGTGTGTACCATAAGTCTATCGGACGTATAGTGAATCCCATAAATTAGTAGGGTGGATATTTGTGCAATTATTCTGGACGGCCCTGCGATAAGTATCTTTGTCGCCGGTTAGCGGAGCATACATATGGATTTCGGAAAGAGACATTTATCTCGCCGGGGAGATCGTCGTCAGCCAGACACCTAACACTATCGGAGGGAATTTCGGGGGCTGCTAAATCGATTGGGGTGAGTGAATGGAGGGCAAATGCTTTGTGTGGATGAGCGTAGGAATGATGAAGGATAAATCTTAGGATAAGGCCGATAGGAGTTAAGCAGGACTCAGGTTGGGCAGTCCAGCTAATGATTCTCGAGGGCAACTAAACTAGCAACGCTAATACGAACTAAGTGGGCAATTTTCTTAATGGGGAGGCCAGTGATATAGGAATAGGTGACTGGACGAATGATCACATTCAATTAATCAATGTAACTACCACCCATAAGTTTGGCAGTGGTCATCGGGACTTCGAATGCCCTGTCCTTCACCTGCCCATCTGTGCCGCAAACCCAGCTGATCGGATCCCGTCATCCCTAATCCGAACAGTGAAGAAGCATCTCGTGCATCATGGTCTATACAATGAACAGAATCATCAAGCCTCTAAATCAAAAAGCATCTTCCATCAGATGTATTTGTATGCAAGGAGGATCTATATCTACATCTCTCCCATGTGGACGTCATCTCAAGATCTCTATCAAGATCCCTTTCTAAATCTATCTCATGATGTCATCACTATCTGGATCTCTCTCTAGATCTCTCTCGGGATCTTTTCCAAGACGCTCAAGCTCCCCTGTTCTACCAGCTCTACTATCGAGTTCCTTCCAGCAGCGAATCTCTCTTCTGCTACACCGCCGAACAGCAGTGGACCGCGCTGTTTGATGACCCGCAAGATGCAGTACTTTTCTTTCCTCTATTCATGCCTTCTTTCTAATTCCCCTCGCTACACATGCAGTGGCCATCATTGCCGACATTTCGAAAATGTATAATTCGATCCGAATGTCTGAAAGGGATCAACATGTTCACCGCTACCTGTGGCGGGATTTAGAAAGTTCCAGAGAACCAAATCACTACGTACTCACAGCTGTACCCTTCGGTGATCGGCCCAGTGGCACGATTGCTATGACAGCCCTGCACACTATTGCAAAAATGCATGAAGGGGATTACCCGAATGCTGCAAGAGCCATAATGAAAAATACTTATGTAGATGATTTGGTCCAATCCACCGAAACTGATCAAGAAGCTTTGTCCCTGGCGGTTGACATTCAAGACATACTTGCTAGGGGTAGCTTTCAAATAAAGCATTGGATCACGTCATGTCAAGAGGACCAACTCTTTTCAGAAGGTAACTTACGGATCAATCGATCAAGTCATCAGAAGGTTCTAGGAGTTTTGTGGAATCCCCAGTCTGATGAATTTTCGTTCGAAGTGAAACTGAATTTTTCTCCGAAAACAAACAAAAATGAATCAGGGGCAAAAGTGACAATTATAAATATCAATGACGCCGTGCCACAAATCCTTACCAAGCGATTACTCTTAAGACAGGTCGCCGCTGTCTTTGACCCCCTCGGTCTGATCACTCCGTTTATGGTGCAGGGAAAGCTTCTGATGAGACGCCTTTTGGTAGACTTACCAACTGGGCCAGCAAGTTGGGATGCACCCGTGCCTCTTGAGGTCAGGAATGCATGGATGTCCTTCTTCATGGACATGTTAAAGTTGGAAACTTATCGTTTCAGAAGATGCATAAAGCCACCAGAAACCATTGGAGATCCAGTCCTTGTGGTATTCTTCGACGCTAGCTCGCAGGCATACGGTGCATGTGCTTACGTCAGGTGGCAGCTGAGATCAGGGGAGTGGGTGGCCTGCTTAATCGCGTCAAAAAACCGTATTGCTCCAACTCGTCAACTCACAATACCAAGACTGGAACTTTGCGCGGCTGTTATAGGATGTCGTTTGGGTGAAACGATACAGAAGCAAATCACCTATAACTTTAGCGAGACCATTTACATAGTCGATTCAATAATCGTACGATCCCAGATACAAAAGGAATCCTATTGATTTGGAACATTCGTTGCTACAAGAGTAGGCGAAATCCAAGAAAAATCTGACCCAAGTCAATGGTGGTGGGTTGAAGGTCGAAGCAACCCAGCGGACATGCTCACCAGACCGAACACACCAGAAAGTTTAGCGGCAGGAAGTCGATGGCAGACAGGACCGGAATTTCTTCGACAGGCTAGGGTGACGTGGCCGGTAAGCCAACAATTATATGAAGAGGAGTTGCCGGACCGTAATGTAGTAAGTCTCGTAACCGTAGCGAACAGCACCTTGCATCCTGATGTGTCTAGCATCATTGACGTGGGCAGGTTCAGCAACTATGACAAACTTCTACGAGTCACAGCCAGGATCTTGAGCGTCGCAGCAAATAAGTCATTGAAAGGGAGCGGCAACACTCCGAGCGCAGAACTTGTCTCGTCGGCGGAAGTATTATGGATAAAGACAGTTCAAAAACCACTAATGGTTGACTGGCAGGTTCGTTTCAGGAGACTTGGTCCAAGCATTACAAGCGACGGTTTAATCACTGTTGGAGATCGTATCGCGAAATGGCTGAAAGATAACTGGAATCAAGAATGTTACATTCTGTTAACCGCTGATCATCCATTGACTGAACTCATCATCCAGAAGATGCATAACAGGGACCACGGGGGTATCGAAGCTACCCTTGCCCGGCTTCAGTCCAAGTTCTGGGTACCCGGCGCAAGGCGCATAATCAAAAGGGTGAGGCAGCAATGCGTAACATGCAGGAAGATACTCAAGCAAACGGAAACTCAGGTCATGGGACAAGTTACCCCGGAGAGGCTCAGACCGACACCAGCCTTCTATCACACCGCTTTAGATCTATTTGGTCCCTTCGTCATAAAAGACACGGTTAAACGAAGAACGAAGTCCAAGGCATTTGGAGTTATATTCACGTGCTTGGTCTCAAGAGCCGTGTACTTAGACCTCGTCGAGGGATATAGCACCCAAGATTTTTTAATAGCCTTTCGCCGCTTTATCACCATTAGGGGTTGCCCAGCCTCTGTGTATTCAGATGTTGGCTCTCAGCTAACAGCGGCCAACAAGGAACTTTGGGACATGATCGGTGGATGGGATATGGAAACCCTGTCAAATTCAAGCAGCAAATTTGGTATGAAATGGTCTTTCACAAAATCAGCTCATGCCCCATGGGAAAATGGCTGCAGTGAATCGTTGATACGATTGACGAAGAGGGCTTTGATGGTGGCAATAGGTGATAGCATCCTTACATTCGGGGAGCTTCAGACGGTTTTGTTTGAGGTGGCAAATCTGCTCAATGAACGGCCGATCGGCCAGAAACCTGGAGCTGATCCTACAACCGGAGTATATTTATCTCCAAACGATCTGCTACTCGGACGCACACAGATAAACCCACCCCATGGGGAATGGGCTGAGAGATCCAGACTGGCCGATAGATTTCTCTTCCTGCAACGCATTGTTACGTCCTTTTGGAAAAAGTGGCATCGCGACTACTTTCCATCACTGCTTATTCGGCAAAAGTGGCATCATGAAAAGCGGAATCTTCGGAGCGGTGACATAGTCATAGTCCAAGAAGAAAACCCCGTCCGGGGCACGTGGAAGTTGGCAGAGGTGATTGACGCCGCCCCAAGCACTGACGGACGAGTCCGAGACGTCACCCTCAGATACAAACCGCAGCTGGACGGCGACAAGTACAAGGGCCGGCCTGACGTCATTATCAAGAGGTCCGTGCACCGCCTCGTGCTGCTCATAGAGGCGGACGCGCGTGCTTGAAAGACGTGGGGGGAGTGTATCGAAGCTATTCGGAAACGAAGACATGCAATTTATTGTACACGAGACTGGAAGCACGCCCAGAAGATATTTGAATGCATTTTCAAGAATTGGGACACTGAACAATTTAGAAGACTTTGATTCGCCGTTTTGAAATAAGAAATCTGTGATAGCGCACCGTAGTAAGTTAATTCGTGATTATTTTGCTTTATGTCATTTATAATTTAGTCATGATTCTTAATGATTTCCGCAAGATCATTCACAAGACAAGTGAAATAACCATGTGATTTTTGTTTCAGGATGAAATTTATTCAAGCTCGTTTGTTTTATCCTTTTGCTCATTTCAAGAAATAAATTCAACATCTGGTGCGCAACTTTGGTTCTTTCATACTACACATAGGTAGGCACAGATTGGTGGTCTGTCTGTGGGGACGGGAACTGACAGCTCTGGGTTATCTAAAGAAGTCGGCATTGAGTCCCGGCACCGGTCCGTGCTTTCCATCCTCAGGACAGTCAAATCCTTCTCCTCCACGCCGCAACCCCCTGCTCCGGGCTGGACAGGCCACTCCACACGGGAACAGCTCCACTGGAGCTAGCCCGCAGCCGGGTGCAGTGAGTGCATGTTGGCTGGGCGGCCTGTCCGACTGGACTGGTTCAGCCCAGGTGACTCACTGGGGTGCCTGCCCAGACCAATGTCTCTCCCTAATTCCTATCATCCTTCCGGCTCTGAAATGATCTCGTCAGACCGAAAGGGCCTAACCCAACAAAACAAAAACAGAAATGGAGTCCCGGAGGAGTCCCGGAGGAGTCCCGAAGGGCAAATTCCAGTCACTTAAGGTCCCAACGGGCCTCAAATTGCACTACTACTCGGGGACCCGATCGTCTTGTGATAGTATTGTGTAACCAGGTGGGGCGCCACCTGGTGGGATACAGTGCGCCATCTGTACGTGACCGTGGCAACTACCCTGTGACCTGTTGGCGGCCAATACAGTATGAATATCCGAAGGTTGGGACTTTTCAATTAGACAATCACTATTCTTTAGAATTGTGATTTTCTATTGAAAATCCCAACCTGAGCTACCTCTCTAGGGGGGTGTTTAGCGTTTCTGCCGCGATTTGGGTCATTTTGATCGCCGCCGAAACGGCTCGGTAGATTTTCTTGCCATTTTCAGCGTTTGGTCCCGTGTGGGGGAGCTACCGGCTGGTACCGGTCGCTTGAAATATAATTAACCCGTTTTGGGGTAATCGGCACGTGCATTTTCCCATAGGGTTAACATGGGGAAAAATTAAAAATGCGATTTGCGCAAAATCTGTTCAGTAATATTTGTCCACTTTTTTAGGGTCAGTTCTTGGGCTGGCACCTCACCTTCTGGGGGTAATTATTTAAAAATCATAGGGTACAGTTTCGGGTAATCGTGACGGACAGTTACCCCATGTTGAGCCTATGGCGATTTCGAAAAATTATTTTCAAATCGATTTTGCAAAAAATTTCCACGTTAGATTTTGAAAATGTTCCAATATGTTGTGCCCCGGGGTGTCGGCTACCACATGGTATGGGTCAGATATGGGGCGATTGAAAAGCACGTGCCACGTGCAAACGTGTTTGATGGGGTAACCTCCGGGAAAATCCGACATTGTCCAACTGGGGGTCCTATGGCGCGGAAACGACTTCATCTAGCGACACCAAATCAATGCAGCCGGTGAGCAGATGAGTCCAGCTTGTCGCACCAGTGGTCACGTGGCGCACGTGCTATTGCACGTGCCGTGGCACGGGGTCAATTTTTGTTCTTAAATACACCAACATTGTGAAATGCAAGGAATGGGGGAAATAGCCGTCAGGCCGTCAGTTTTTATGATAGAGTCGATCTGAAAACGGGTGTAGACACAGAATGAACGGCGCTAAAAAACTGCTATCTCGGATTTTTTGTAAAACGAAAAATTTAAAATTCTAGGGAAATTATATATTCGAAAGGTGAAATTTCCCTAAATTTTCCCGTTTTTCGAGTTTAGCCGTCCACTGTTCAGAGACGGTGACACCGGCCGGGGTCATCTTTTACATGCTGATGGCCACGTCGATGGGTCATCACGTGGCGTGAACGGTGAAGCTATCAGAGGTCCGGCACGTGCCACGTGGCCACGTGTTTGAGTCGAGTACCTCCCACATAATGGTGTTTTGGCCAACTGGTGGCCGTATAGCGTGGAATCAGAACCAGCCAAGAACACTAAATTGGGTCAGTCGGTGAGGGGACAGGTCCTGCTTTCATCACCAGTGGTCACGTGGCACACGTGTTCAGCTGGGCTCCTCCTTTGCGGAGATATTTTATCGTGAAATATTCAAATGTCCATAACTTTCTCAAATATGGTCCGATTGAGTTCAAATTTGGTGGGTGGCTGCATTGTTAAGCGACATGAACGAATGCGCCATGTTTGTTGCAGTGCGCCACGTTTGTCTCAAAGCGCCATTTTTGCCGCAAAGCGCAGAATGTGCGTAACTTTGTCGAACATTGGACGATTAGGATGCACTGTAATTAAGGCATGGCTGCTTAAACGGCAGATATGATTGCACCACATTTGCCGCAGGGCGCCATATTTGTCTTAATGCGTTAGTGTTAGCGTTTTGCTTACGGCGGGCGTTTTTTGCAGCGGTGTTTGCGTTTTTTCGGGGTTTGCGTTTGACGGCGGGCGGCCGTTTTTGCGTTTTTGGCGGTGTTTGCGTTTGGCGGCGGGCGGCTGTTTTTTGCGGCGTTTTGCGGTTGGCGGCGGCAGTGCGTGCGTTGCGGGCGTTTTTTGCGGCGGTGTTTGCGTTTTTTTTGCGGTTTTTGTGTTTGGCGGCGGGCGGGCGGGCGATGCGGGTGTTTTTGCTGTTTGCGTTTGGCGGCGGGCGGCCGTTTTAGCGGCGGTTTGCGGCGGGCGGCCGTTTTTTGCGGCGTTTTGCGGTTTGCGGCGGGCGGCCGTTTTTGCGGCGTTTTGTGGTTTGCGGCGGGCGGCCGTTTTTTACGGCGTTTTGCGGTTGCCGGCGGCCGGCCGTTATTTGCGGTTAGCGGCGGGCGGTCGTTTTTTGCGGCGTTTAGCGGTTTTCGGCGGGCGGCCGTTTTTGCGGCGTTTTGCGGTTCGCGGCGTGCGGCCGTTTTTTTACGGCGTTTCGCGGTTGGCGGCGGGCGATGCGGGCGTTTTTTTGCGGCGGCGGTGTTTGCGTTTTTTGCGGTGTTTGTGTTTTGCGGCGGACGCGCGTTTTTTTTTGCGGCATTTTGTGCGTTTTTTCTGCGGTTTTCGGCGGGCGGGCGATTGTTTTTTTTTGCGAAGATTGCGTTGGCGTTTTAGGCATGCGTTTTGCGCGTTTTGCGGTGTTTGCGTTTGGCGGCGGGCGGGCGGTTTTTCACAATTAAAGTCCCAACCTTCGGATCCGCAGTGCTGTTCGACAAGCGCTGCCCGGGCCTATCCGAAGGTTGGGACTTTTCAATTAGACAATCACTATTCTTTAGAATTGTGATTTTCTATTGAAAATCCCAACCTGAGCTACCTCTCTAGGGGGGTGTTTAGCGTTTCTGCCGCGATTTTGGTCATTTTGATCGCCGCCGAAACGGCTCGTTAGATTTTCTTGCCATTTTCACCGTTTGGACCCGTGTGGGGGAGCTACCTGCTGGGCAAGTTACAAGAAATATAATTGACACGTTTTGGGGTAATCGGCACGTGCATTTTCCCATAGGGTTAACATGGGGAAAAATTAAAAATGCGATTTACGGAAAATCTGTTCAGTAATATTTGCCCACATTTTTAGGGTCGGCTCTCGGGCTGACACCTCACCTTTTGGTGTTTATTATTTAAAAATCATAGGGTACAATTTCGGGTAATCGTGACGGACAGTTACCCCATGTTGAGCCTATGGCAATTTCGAAAAATTATTTTCAAATCGATTTTGCCAAAAATTTCCACGTTAGATTTTGAAAATGTTCCAATATGTTGTGCCCCGGGGTGTCGGCTACCACATGATATGGGTCAGATATGGGGCGATTGAAAAGCACGTGCCACGTGCAAACGTGTTTGATGGGGTAACCTCCGGGAAAATCCGACATTGGCCAACTGGGGGTCCTATGGCGTGGAAACGACTTCAACTAGCGACACCAAATCAGTGCAGCCGGTGAGCAGATGAGTCCAGCTTGTCGCACTAGTGATCACGTGTCGCACGTGCTATTGCACGTGCCGTGGCACGGGGTCAATTTTGGTGCTTAAATATACTAGCATTGTGAAATGCAAGGAATGGGGGAAATATCCGTCAGACCGTCAGTTTTTATGATAGGGTCGATCTTAAAACGGGTTTAGGCACAGAATGAAAGGGGCTAAAAAACTGCTATCTCGGATTTTTTGTAAAATGAAAAATTTAAAATTCTGGGGAAATTATATATTCGAAAGGTGAAATTTCCCTAAATTTTCCCGTTTTTCGAGTTAAGCCGTCCACTGTTCAGAGACGGTGACACCGGCCGGGGTCCTCTTTTACATGCTGATGGCCACGTCGATGGGTCATCACGTGGCGTTAACGGTGAAGCTATCCGAGGTCCGGCACGTGCCACGTGGCCACGTGTTTGAGTCGCGTACCTCCCAGATTATCGTGTGTTTGCCGATTTGTGGCCTTATAGCACGAAAACAGCACAAGCCAGGAACGCTGAAATGGTGCAATCAGTGAGGGGACAAGTCCTGCTTACACCACCGGCGGTCACGTGGCAAACGTGCAAATTTGGGCACCTCCGTTGCGGAGATATTTTATAGTGAAATATTCAAATGAACATAACTTTGTCAGTTTAAGTCCGATTGGGCCAGACTTTGGTGGTTGGATGAATTGTTAAGCGACAGGAACGAATGCGCCACGTTTGTCGCAGTGCGCCACGTTTGTCTCAAAGCGCCATTTTGCCGCAAATCACAGAATGTGCTAACTTTATCGAACATGGGACGATCAGGATGCGCTTTGATTAAGGGATGGCTGCTTAAACGGCAAATATGAATGCACCACACTTGCCGCAAAGCGCCATATTTGTCTTAATGCGTCAGTGTTTTCGTTTTGTGGACGGCATGCGTTTTTTTGCGGCGGTGTTTGCGTTTTTCGGTGTTTGCGTTTGCCGGCGGTCGGCCGTTTAGCGTTTTTTTTTGTGGTGTTTGCGTTTCGCGGCGGGCGGCCGTTTTTTGTGGCGTTTTGCGGTTGTCGGCGGGCGGGCGTGCGATGAAGGGGCGTTTTTTGCGGCGGTATTTGCGTTCTTTGCGGTGTTTGTGTTTGGCGGCGGGCGGGCGGGCGACGCGGGTGTTTTGCAATGTTTGCGTTTAGCGGCGGGCGGCCGTTTTTTTTGCGGCGGTTTGCGGCGGGCGGCCGTTTTTTTGCGGCGTTTAGCGGTTTGCGGCGGGCGGCCGTTTTTTGCGGTGTTGCGGTTTGAGGCGGGCGGCCGTTTTTTGCGGCTGTTTGTGGCGGGCGGCCTTTTTTGCGGCGTTTTGCTATTTGCGACGGGCGGCCGTTTTTTGCGGAGTTTTGCGGTTGCCGGCGGCCGGCCGTTATTTGCGGTGTTCCGGTTTGCGGCGGGCGGTCGTTTTTTGCGGCGTTTCGCGGTTGGTGGCGGGCGATGCGGGCGTTTTTTGCGGCGTTTCGCGGTTTGTGGCGGGCGATGCGGGCGTTTTTTGCGGCGGCGGTATTAGCGTTTTTTGCGTTGTTTGCGTTTTGCGGCGGACGCGCGTTTTTGCGGCGTTTTTTTGCGTTTTTTTGCGGTTTTCGGCGGGCTTGCGATTGTTTTTTGCGAAGTTTGCGTTGGCGTTTATGGCGTGCGTTTTGCGCGTTTTGCGGTGTTTGCGTTTTGCGGCGGGCGGGCGGTTTTTCACAATTAAAGTCCCAACCTTCGGATCCGCAGTGCTGTTCGACAAGCGCTGCCCGGGCCTATCCGAAGGTTGGGACTTTTCAATTAAGAACAATCACTATTCTTTAGAATTGTGATTTTCTATTGAAAATCCCAACCTGAGCTACCTCTCTAGGGGGGTGTTTAGCGTTTCGGCCGCGATTTTGGTCATTTTGATCCCCGCGAAAACGGATAGTTAGATTTTCTTGCCATTTTCACCGTTTGGTCCCGTGTGGGGGAGCTACCGGCTGGCAAAGTTACAAAAAATATAATTGACACGTTTTGGGGTAAGCGGCACGTGCATTTTCCCATAGGGTTAACATGGGGAAAAATTAAAAATGCGATTTACGGAAAATCTGTTCAGTAATATTTGTCCGCATTTTTAGGGTCGGCTCTCGGGCTGGCACCCCACCCGTCGGTGGTAACCGCTTAAAATATAATTAGAGAACTTTCGGGTAATTGGCACAGACAGTTACCCCATGTTGAGCCTATGGCGAATTCGAAAAATTATTTTCAAATCGATTTTGCAAAAAATTTCCACGTTAGATTTTGAAAATATCCCAATATGTTGTGCCCCCGGATGTCGGCTACCACATGGTATGGGTCAGATATGGGGCGATTGAAAAGCACGTGCCACGTGCAAACGTGTTTGATGGGGTAACCTCCGGGAAAATCCGACATTGGCCAACTGGGAGTCCTATGGCGTGGAAACCACTCCACCTAGCGACACCAAATAAGTGCAGCCGGTGAGCAGATGAGTCCAGCTTGTCCCACTAGTGGTCACGTGGCGCACGTGCTATTGCACGTGCCGTGGCACGAGGTCAATTTTTGTGCTTAAATACACCAACGTTGTTAAATGCAAGGAATGGGGGAAATGGCCGTCAGGCCGTCAGTTTTTATCATAGGGTCGATCTGAAAACGGGTATAGACACAAAATGAAAAGGCCTAAAAAACTGCTATCTCGGATTTTTTGCAAAATGAAAAATTTAAAATTCTGGGGAAATTTTATATTCGAAAGGTAAAATTTCCCTAAATTTTCCCATTTTTCAAGTTTAGCCGTCCACTGTTCAGAGACGGTGACACCGGCCGGGGTCATCTTTTACATGCCGATGGCCACTTATATTGGTCATGACGTGGCGTGAGCCGTTAAGCTGTCAAAGGTCTGGCACGTGCCACGTGGCCACGTGTTTGAGCCGAGTACCTCCAACATAATGGTGTTTTGTCCAACTGGTGGCCGTATAGCGTGGAAACAGAACCAGCCAAGAACACTAAATTGGGTCAGTCGGTGAGGGGACAGGTCCTGCTTTCATCACCAGTGGTCACGTGGCACACGTGTTCAGCTGGGCTCCTCCTTTGCGGAGATATTTTATCGTGAAATATTCAAACGTCCATAACTTTCTCAAATATGGTCCGATTTGGTTCAAATTTGGTGGGTGGATGAATTGTTAAGCGACATGAACGAATGCGCCATGTTTGTTGCAGTGCGCCACGTTTGTCTCAAAGCGCCATTTTTGCCGCAAAGCTCAGAATGTGCGTAACTTTGTCGAGCATTGGACGATTAGGATGCGCTGTAATTAAGGGATGGCTGCTTAAACGGCAGATATGATTGCACCACATTTGCCGCAGGGCGCCATATTTGTCTTAATGCGTCAGTGTTAGCGTTTTTCTTACGGCGGGCGTTTTTTGCGGCGGTGTTTGCGTTTTTTTCGGGGTTTGCGTTTGACGGCGGGCGGCCGTTTTTGCGTTTTTGGCGGTGTTTGCGTTTGGCGGCGGGCGGCTGTTTTTTTGCGGCGTTTTGCGGTTGGCGGCGGGCGTGCGTGCGTTGCGGGCGTTTTTTTTTTTGCGGCGGTGTTTGCGTTTTGTGCGGTTTTTGTGTTTGGCGGCGGGCGGGCGGGCGATGCGGGTGTTTTTGCTGTTTGCGTTTGGCGGCGGGCGGCCGTTTTAGCGGCGGTTTGCGGCGGGCGGCCGTTTTTTGCGGCGTTTTCCGGTTTGCGGCGGGCGACCGTTTTTTTGCGGCGTTTTGTGGTTTGCGGCGGGCGGCCGTTTTTTACGGCGTTTTGCGGTTGCCGGCGGCCGGCCGTTATTTGCGGTTAGCGGCGGGCGGTCGTTTTTTTGCGGCGTTTAGCGGTTTGCGGCGGGCGGCCGTTTTTGCGGCGTTTTGCGGTTCGCGGCGTGCGGCCGTTTTTTTTGCGGCGTTTCGCGGTTGGCGGCGGGCGATGCGGGCGTTTTTTTGCGGCGGCGGTGTTTGCGTTTTTTTGCGGTGTTTGTGTTTTGCGGCGGACGCGCGTTTTTTTGCGGCATTTTGTGCGTTTTTTTCTGCGGTTTTCGGCGGGCGGGCGATTGTTTGTTTGCGAAGTTTGCGTTGGCGTTTTAGGCGTGCGTTTTGCGCGTTTTGCGGTGTTTGCGTTTGGTGGCGGGCGGGCGGGCGGTTTTTCACAATTAAAGTCCCAACCTTCGGATCCGCAGTGCTGTTCGACAAGCGCTGCCCGGGCCTATCCGAAGGTTGGGACTTTTCAATTAAGAACAATCACTACGTTTTGCGCGTTTTGCGGTGTTTGCGTTTTGCGGTGGGCGGGCGGTTTTTCACAATTAAAGTCCCAACCTTCGGATCCGCAGTGCTGTTCGATAAGCGCTGCCCGGGCCGTATCCGAAGGTTGGGACTTTTCAATTAGACAATCACTATTCTTTAGAATTGTGATTTTCTATTGAAAATCCCAACCTGAGCTACCTCTCTAGGGGGGTGTTTAGCGTTTCTGCCGCGATTTAGGACATCTTGATACCCTCGAAAACGGCTCGTTAGATTTTCTTGCCATTTTCAGCGTTTGGTCCCCTATGGGGGAGCTACCGGCTGGTACCGGTTGCTTGAAATATAATTAACCCGTTTTGGGGTAATCGGCACGTGCATTTTCCCATAGGGTTAACATGGGGAAAAATTGAAAATGCGATTTGCGCAAAATCTGTTCAGTAATATTTGTCCACATTTTTAGGGTCAGTTCTTTGGCTGGCACCTCACCTTCTGGGGGTAATTATTTAAAATATAAATGACAAAATTTCGGGTAATCGACGCCGACAGTTACCCCATGTTGAGCCTATGGCATTTTCGAAAAATTATTTTCAAATCGATTTTGCCAAAAATTTCCACGTTAGATTTTGAAAATGTTCGAATATGTTGTGTCCCGGGGTGTCGGCTACCACGTGGTATGGGTCAGATATGGGGCGATTGAAAAGCACGTGCCACGTGCAAACGTGTTTGATGGGGTAACCTCGTGGTAAATGCGACATTGGCCAACTGGGGGTCCTATGGCGTGGAAACCACTCCACCTAGCGACACCAAATCAGTGCAGCCGGTGAGCAGATGAGTCCAGCTTGTCGCACTAGTGGTCACGTGGCCCACGTGCTATTGCACGTGCCGTGGCACGGGGTCAATTTTGGTGCTTAAATATACTAGCATTGTGAAATGCAAGGAATGGGGGAAATAGCCGTCAGGCCGTCAGGTTTTATGATAGGGTCGATCTGAAAACGGGTATAGGCACAGAATGAAGGGGGCTAAAAAACTGCTATCTCGGATTTTTTGTAAAATGAAAAATTCAAAATTCTGGGGAAATTATATATTCAAAGGTGAAATTTCCCTAAATTTTCCCGTTTTTCGAGTTTAGCCGTCCACTGTTCAGAGACGGTGACACCGGCCGGGGTCATCTTTTACATGCTGATGGCCACGTCGATGGGTCATCACGTGGCGTGAGCGGTGAAGCTATCAGAGGTCCGGCACGTGCCACGTGGCCACGTGTTTGAGTCGCGTACCTCCCAGATTATCGTGTGTTTGCCGATTTGTGGCCTTATAGCACGAAAACAGCACAAGCCAGGAACACTGAAATGGTGCAATCAGTGAGGGGACAAGTCCTGCTTACACCACCGGCGGTCACATGGCACACGTGCAAATTTGGGCACCTCCTTTGCGGAGATATCTTACAGTGAAATATTCAAATGTGCATAACATTGTCAGTTTAAGTCCGATTAGGCTAGAATTTGGTGGGTGGATGAAATGTTAAGCGACAGGAACAAATGCGCCACGTTTGACTCAGTGCGCCACGTTTGTCTCAAAGCGCCATTTTTGCCGCAAATCGCAGAATGTGCGTATCTTTGTCGAACATTGGACGATTAGGATGCGCTGTAATTAAGGGATGGCTGCTTAAACGGCAGATATGAATGCACCACATTTGCCGCAGAGCGCCATATTTGTCTTAATGCGTCAGTCATTGACCTCTATAATACCTAATAGAGGTCAATAGAGGTCAATGGCGTCAGTGTTTGCGTTTAACGGACGGCGGTCGTTTTTTTGTGGCGGTGTTTGCGTTTTTCCGGTGTTAGGCGGTGGGCGGCCGTTTTTGCGTTTTTTTTTTGCGGTGTTTGCGTTTGGCGGCGGGCGGCCGTTTTTTTGCGGCGTTTTGCGGTTGGCGGCGGGCGTTGCGGGCGTTTTTTTGCGGCGGTGTTTGCGTTTTTTGCGGTTTTTGTGTTTGGCGGCGGGCGGGCGGGCGATGCGGGTGTTTTTGCGGTGTTTGCGTTTGGCGGCGGGCGGCCGTTTTTGCGGCGGTGTGTGGCGGTTGGCCGTTTCTTTTGCGGCGTTTTGCGGTTTGCGGCGGGCGGCTTTCTGCAGCGTTTTGCGGTCGCCGGCGGCCGGCCGTTATTTGCGGTGTTGCGGTTTGCGGCGGGCGGTCGTTTTTTGCGGCGTTTCGCGGTTGGCGGCGGGCGATGCGGTTTTTTTTTGCGGCGGCGGGGTTTGCGTTTTTTTTGCGGTTTTCGCGTTTTGCGGCGGACGGGCGTTTTTTGGCGTTTGGGGTGCGTGCGATGCGGGCGGTTTTGATTTTTTTGCTGCGTTTTTTGAGTTTTTTTTTGCGGTTTTCGCGGGCGATTTTTTTGCGGCATTTGCGTTGGCGTTTTGGCGTCCGTTTTGCGCGTTTTGCGGTGTTTGCGTTTGGCGGCGGGCGGGCGGTTTTTCACAATTCAAGTCCCAACCTTCGGATCCGCAGTGCTGTTCGACAAGCGCTGCCCGGGCCTATCCGAAGGTTGGGACTTTTCAATTAAGAACAATCACTATTCTTTAGAATTGTGATTTTCTATTGAAAATCCCAACCTGAGCTACCTCTCTAGGGGGGTGTTTAGCGTTTCTGCCGCGATTTTGGTCATTTTGAATCCCTCGAAAACGGCTCGGTAGATTTTCTTGCCATTTTCAGCGTTTGGTCCCGTATCGGGGAGCTACCGGCTGGCATCGGTCGCTTGAAATATAATTAACCCGTTTTGGGGTAATCGGCACGTGCATTTTCCCATAGGGTTAACATGGGGAAAAATTGAAAATGCGATTTGCGCAAAATCTGTTCAGTAATATTTGTCCACATTTTTAGGGTCAGTTCTTGGGCTGGCACCTCACCTTCTGGGGGTAATTATTTAAAATATAAATGACAAAATTTCGGGTAATCGTCACAAACAGTTACCCCATGTTGAGCCTATGGCAATTTGGAAAAATTATTTTCAAATCGATTTTGCCAAAAATTTCCACGTTAGATTTTGAAAATGTTCCAATATGTTGTGCCCCGGGGTGTCGGCTACCACGTGGTATGGGTCAGATATGGGGCGATTGAAAAGCACGTGCCACGTGCAAACGTGTTTGATGGGGTAACCTCCGGGGAAATCCGACATTGGCCAGCTTGGGGCCCTATGGCTCCGAAACCACTCCACCTAGCGACACCAAATCAGTGCAGCCGGTGAGCAGATGAGTCCAGCTTATTGCACCAGTGGTCACGTGGCGCACGTGCTATTGCACGTGCCGTGGCACGTGGTCAATTTTGGTGCTTAAATATACTAGCATTGTGAAATGCAAGGAATGGGGGAAATAGCCGTCAGGCCGTCAGTTTTTATGATAGGGTCGATCTGAAAACGGGTTTAGGCACAGAATGAAGAGGGCTAAAAAACTGCTATCTCGGATTTTTTGTAAAATCAATAATTTAAAAATTCTGGGGAAATTATATGTTCGAAAGGTAAAATTTCCCTCAATTTTCCCGTTTTTCAAGTTTAGCCGTCCACTGTTCAGAGACGGTGACACCGGCCGGGGTCATCTTTTACATGCCGATGGCCACTTATATTGGTCATGACGTGGCGTGAGCCGTTAAGCTGTCAGAGTTCCGGCACGTGCCACGTGGCCACGTGTTTGAGCCGAGTACCTCCCACATAATGGTGTTTTGGCCAACTGGTGGCCGTATAGCGTGGAAACAGAACCAGCCAAGAACACTAAATTCAAATTGGGTCAGTCGGTGAGGGGACAGGTCCTGCTTTTCATCACCATTGGTCACGTGGCACACGTGTTCAGCTGGGCACCTCCGTTGCGGAGATATTTTAAAGTGAAATATTCAAATGTACATAACTTTGTAAGTTTAAGTCCGATTGAGCCAGAATTTGGTGGGTGGATGAATTGTTAAGCGACATGAACAATTGCGCCACGTTTGTTGCAGTGCGCCACGTTTGTCGAAAATTGGACGATTAGGAAGCGCTGTAATTAAGGGATGGCTGCTTAAACGACAGATATGAATGCACCACATTTGCCGCAGGGCGCCATATTTGTCTTAATGCGTCAGTGTTTGCGTTTTGCCTACGGCGGGCGTTTTTTGCGGCGGTGTTTGCGTTTTTTTCGGTGTTTGCGTTTGACGGCGGGCGGCCGTTTTTGCGTTTTTGGCGGTGTTTGCGTTTGGTGGCGGGCGGCCGTTTTTTTTGCGGCGTTTTGCGGTTGGCGGCTGGCGTGCGTGCGTTGCGGGCGTTTTTTGCGGCGGTGTTTGCGTTTTTTGCGGTTTTTGTGTTTGGCGGCGGGCGGGCGGGCGATGCGGGTGTTTTTGCTGTTTGCGTTTGGCGGCGGGCGGCCGTTTTAGCGGCGGTTTGCGGTGGGCGGCCTTTTTTGCGGCGTTTTGCGGTTTGCGGCGGGCGGCCGTTTTTTGCGGCGTTTTGCGGTTTGCGGCGGGCGGCCGTTTTTTGCGGTGTTTTGTGGTTTGCGGCGGGCGGCCGTTTTTTACGGCGTTTTGCGGTTGCCGGCGGCCGGCCGTTATTTGCGGTTAGCGGCGGGCGGCTTGCGGTCGTTTTTTGCGGGGTTTAGCGGTTTGCGGCGGGCGGCCGTTTTTGCGGCGTTTTGCGGTTCGCGGCGTGCGGCCGTTTTTTTGCGGCGTTTCGCGGTTGGCGTCGGGCGATGCGGGCGTTTTTTTTGCGGCGGCGGTGTTTGCGTTTTTGCGGTGTTTGTGTTTTGCGGCGGACGCGCGTTTTGCGGCATTTTGTGCGTTTTTTTCTGTGGTTTTCGGCGGGCGGGCGATTGTTTTTTTTTTGCGAAGTTTGCGCTGGCGTTTTCGGCGTGCGTTTTGCGGGGTTTGCGTTTGGCGGCGGGCGGGCGGTTTCTCACAATTAAAGTCCCAACCTTCGGATCCGCAGTGCTGTTCGACAAGCGCTGCCCGGGCCTATGAATCGAGACGTCGTACCGATTGTGTCAGTGGTGGCAGCGGTCCGAAATGCCTAGTGAGGCTGGAGGAGCAGGCAGGGCGGTGGCCCTCAGCAAGACGTTTGGGACGGAGATTACCCCAGCGGCATGGCGGGACTTTAAAGGTAGTGTGCCAGCTTTCCTGGACCGTATGGAGTTAATGGCCCAGATAAAGAGAACCGGATTTTTAGAACTTATCCATACCTTCAAAACTCATGGAAACGTCTTAAATTCTTCAAATTTTGAGTACCCCAGTGCGAAATTCGCCCCGACGGGTTGTCGGTCGTACCCCAACCACATTTCACACCACTATGAACAATAAATGCACACACTGAAATCGCTATTACCGATATGCTCATCCAATCAAGTTTCGATAAACCCGTTCATCATCATCTCCTGCGGTTTCGAACACGCCTGTTAGGTGGTGCGGTAGACCGCGCCCAAAGCCAAGGCCCCGGTAACGTGAGGTAGCCGAGTCGGGGCAGCGTGCGCTGACCCAAGCCGGGGCCGCGCGTCCTCCCGGTGTCATGTGATAGCCCGGGGCTGCTCGCGGGGATGCGGTAGACCGCGCCCAAAGCTGCGGCCCCGGCTTGGGTCAGCGCACGCTGCCCCGACTCGGCTACCTCACGTTACCGGGGCCCTGGCTTTGGGCGCGGCTTCTGCTCATACTTTGTGGTGCGGTGGTGGTGCGTCGGGCCGCGCGCTCTGACTTCGGCCAAGAAAAATGCGTCAGCTGATCATTGTCATTTCTGCCACTTGCGTGTGGTGAAATGGGGTCATAACTTAAGAGACGGCTTTTTCATATCGATTATTTTACATAAAATCATATTTCAAACCATAAATAATGTTCGACAGCCAAATAAAAGAAACAATACCAATACAGGCTTACAGTTTAAGGCTCGACATTGTGTTGTCTACGATTAGACAGCTGATAGCTCATTCCCGTACGTCGTAACTCTATAATGACCTTTGCTTATTGTCACATGTGCGCCGCATTCGCGATTGTTGCCGACGCCTGTTTGCAGCTCAGCCCACTACAGTTGTTATACATATCGAAAAACCGATAAACTTTTAAGCGAAAAAGGCACTATTCCAGGCCCATTTTTGATTTTTTTTTTGCGATATTAGGTAAAAACAGAAGCTTCTTATCCTAGGAAAAATAAAATGGGAAATCTTTCAAAGGTGGCACACTACCTTTAAGGACCACTTCCTGTTGGTGAAGACAGCTAACGTTGCCAGAGGCGTCGCTATCTGGCAGGATGCGTCGTATCGCAGTCTGGAGCTTCGGATGTGCCTTGTCGGGGCACCTGCTGAGTTCATCCGTGAGGAGGTCGCGCAGTCGGCATCGTGGGTGACGAACGACGCCGAGATCCTCACCAAGCTGGAAGCGAGGTACGTCACCGTCGAAGCCATCGAGGTGAGGATCATTCGTTTTGAGGAAGCGTTCCAGGGAGGGGATGAAACGTTGACCGACTTCCTCACGCGGTTGCAGCGCTTGGCAGGGGACGCCTTCGCTAGTGAACCGGCGGATGTAAAAAGGAAAAGGGTCGTTTGGAGGTTCCTGGACGGGCTGAAGGATAGGGATATTCGCGAGCATATTATCCGCGAGCGCTGGATGAAGGACGAGTCTCACGCTAAGGAGTATG
Organism: Amphibalanus amphitrite; assembly: GCF_019059575.1. Classification (NCBI taxonomy): domain Eukaryota; kingdom Metazoa; phylum Arthropoda; class Thecostraca; order Balanomorpha; family Balanidae; genus Amphibalanus; species Amphibalanus amphitrite. The sequence continues at coordinate 84,434 of NW_024881918.1, read as the reverse complement.
ATGACATTTTGAAAATCGCAGAAACGGCGCGCACGGCGAAGCAAGCAGCCTCGGCGACCGGCAGCCGGCACCAGCCGGCAGCAGCGTTCGCTGCACCAGCTCAGCAGGAGACGGTCGCAGTGACGTCATTCCTCCCAGCTGGACGTGGCCAGCGCTGGTCGGGTCGCCGGTCAGTGACCCCGGCGCGCCCCCGCCCCTCCCCAGCGATGGGGTCGGCTCACCGGCCCGTGACCGGTCAAGGTCACGCGGGCGGCTCCCAGCGGGGAGGGGGTGGAGGAGGAGGGCGCCCTGTCGGTAGGTGCTACTACTGCGATGTTGCTCACCCAGGTGGATGGTTCAACTGCCAGCGCCGTCTTCAAGAGAATCCAGCGTGGTCACCACGAAGAGTGAGTATGGCACAGCAGCAGGGCGCAGCAGCACCGGTTGTCACAGGCGAGTTGACTGATCGTACGCATTTTCTGTGAGGGGCCCCCCCGTCAATCCGTACCCCGGAGGGCCCCGGTGAACCAGAAAAGCCTACTGTGGAGCGCTGGTCACGTGATATCCCGCCAGTGACGTATGATTTTTCCAGTTGTAACGCGGGCACCCATGTTGAGTTGCAAACGATGACGGCCAGTTTGTCACACCAGTTGATGAAGACCGCACCGTATGTGACTGTGGAGTGGGACGACGGGACCCAAGGGCGTGCAATGGTCGACACATGCGCTGACTGGTCCCTCGTTTCAGACGAGGAACTAACCCCCCGTGAGAAGTTCGCCCTTCGTCCCTCCAATGTCCGTGGGAGAGGGGTGAGTTGTGAAGAAATTCCCATACTGGGGGAAGTGTTTCGCACTCTCAAGATAGGCGATGTCAATGTTCCCGATCAGCGTTTTGTTGTTGTTCGTGGACTGATCGTGCCAGCTATCCTTGGCATTGACTTCTGGTCACGTCTTGGCAGCCTGAAGCTGGACCTGCAGCGGCGACGCCTGGCGCTGGAAGCATGGGGAGTGGAGCTGGAACTGTTCAGCACGGCTCAGCAACAGCGGGACGCCGGGCATACGGACCTGAAGCTACGGCGTGACATCACAGTCCCAGCGGGTACAGAAGCCCTCGTCCCAGTCCAGAGGAGCACGCTGCAGCACGGTGAGGAGTATCTTGTTGAGCCTGTGGGATCAGAAGAGTCGCCAGTCAGTGCTTCCTACTGTATCGTTAAGGCTACTGATGATGACACGTTGTGGATTAAAGTGGCGAATGTCGGCGCTACTGATGAAGTGCTAAGGAGAGGTTACGTAATCGCTCATGCTTCAGCTGATGTGTCTGTGGAAGTGACGTCACAGCCCCGTGATGACTCTCGTCTGAAGGGAAGTTCGTTTGAAGTTGGAGCTGAACTGAATGATGTCCAGAAATCTGAGCTTGTTGACCTCCTTGCAGAATACGGTGATGTATTCTACTCCGGTGGAGAGCTACCAGTCGTCCGAGTGAACGTGGAACACCGGATCAACATCACCCCAGGGACGCGACCGGAGACCTCCCGACCCAGGCGCCTATCTCCACGACTGGAGGAAGAAGTTCGTCAGGAACTGAACCAGCTGGAGAGGATGGGGGTGATCAGGGAGTCGCATAGCCCGTGGGCAGCGCCGATTGTATGCGCCCGGCGCAAGGACGGTCGGCTTCGACTTGCGATTGACTACCGCAGAGTGAATGCCAAGTCGGCAGCCGCAACCCTCCACCCCATCCCACTGATGGAGGACTTGGTGGATCGTCTGGCCAACGCGAGATACTTCTCTGTCCTCGACGCCAAGAGTGGCTACCACCAGCTGCCTCTTCACCCACCAGATAGTGAAGTGACAGCCTTCGTAGTGCCCAGGGGACATTACGAGTGGGCGGACAGGACGCCGTTCGGTCTTCACGGCGCGGGCTTCTCGTTTCAACGCATGATGTCAGCCATCCTGGGGAAGACGAACTTCACGGAAGCGATCTGTTACCTGGATGACGTCCTGGTGTGGTCGGAGACCTGGGAACAGCACCTGCAACGTCTGCGCTCGGTGTTGGAAAAAATTCGCCAGTCTGGTCTCGCCCTGTCTCTGCTGAAAAATGCCAGTTTGGGAAGCGCACCGTCGAGTCTCTCGGAACCGTCATTTGCAACGGCCGCGTCAGCAGGAGTGCAGCTCGAGTGCAGCAGCTCCGGGATCTCCCTCCTCCTCGAGACGTGCACGAGCTGCGCCGCGCCCTGGGGTCGTTTGCGTACGTCCAGCGCTGGATCCCCGGCGTGGCAGAGACGGCACGTCCCCTCTATGAAACACTGGACAAGGACGGCAAGAAAACGCTGAAGTGGACGGAAGAGATGACGTCATCTTTCACCAAACTGAAACAGCAAGTATCGGAAGCAGTCGCACTCTACTTGCCTGACTTCAAGAAGCCGTTTGTGCTGGTAACTGACGCAAGTGACTCCGGAACAGGGGTGATGCTGGCTAACAGAGATGGCCAGGATCTGAAGCCACTGGGATTTTTTCATCACGCGCTTTCCGAACACGAGAGACGATATAGCACGACGGAGAAGGAGCTTTTGGCGGTAGTGCTCGCTGTGAAACGGTTCCGGATATATTTATCGAATGGTCCGTTCTCGCTCATCACGGACCATCGTGCTCTTCGCTGGTTGAACTCGCTCGACGCTGGCGACGAACGGGGCCGGCGTGGACGGTGGATCGATTTCTTGCAGCAGTTTCAAATCACCCCGGTTCACAAGGCTGGCAAGCACCCCGATATGACTATCGCCGACTACCTATCCAGAAAGGGCCCCAACGGTGACCTCGTGGCTTGTGTGACAGCAGGCACTCGACAGCTGGAGCCGGATCTGTCGACCACCGTCTTCACCATCGAGCAGCTCCGGGACGAGCGGCGAATGGACCCGCAGATCTCACCGGTACGCGCAGCCCTGCTCAGCGAACAAGACCTGTCAAGTAAGTCACCTGAGGCCGCCCGTACGCTTTACCGTTTTAGGGCGTCATTTGGTCATTGGCAATGACGGCCTGCTGCGCTATCTGTTTAACGGTGGGCGCACCCAGCTGCCAGTTATCCCCAGAGCTATGAGGGCTGAAGCGTTGCGCCTTGTGCATGATGCGCCTCTGAGTGGACATATGGGGCGGGATCGGACTTGGAAACGTGCCCGTAATTCATTCTGGTGGCCTAACATGAGACAGGACTTGTCCAATTATGTGAATGGCTGTGAAATGTGTGGACAGAATAAGCCGCCGCAAACACCTGGTCGTGCGCCCATACAGCGCACCACCTTCCCGAGCAGAACACTGGCAAAACTTCAAGTCGATTTCGCAGGCCCGTTCCCCAAGACCGCAGCACACCCGTACCGCTATGTCTTTCAGATCCAGGACATCCTCAGCCGTTACCTGATGCTGCTGCCAGCTGAGGACTGTACGGCTGAGACGGCTGCCCGTTTGCTGTTTGACCATTGGATATGCATTTTTGACGTCCCATATGAAATATCTTCAGACAGAGGACCGCACTTTACGGCTGAGACCTTCCGTTCTCTATGTCGGCGGCTGGGAATTCGGCACACACTGGGCACGCCTCTCCACCCACAGGAGCAGGGCCAAGTGGAGCGTCAGAATCAGCTCGTCAGGAATCTGCGCTGCATGTGTTCCAATGATGTGCGTCTGTGGCCATCCAAGCTTCCTCAGTTGCAGTTCAGTCATAACACCGCCGTCAATGCTTCCACAGGCTTTCTCTCCGTTCGAGCTGCTCTTCGCACGGTCGGCGCGACGTCCCGAGACCTGCATCAGCGACCCACCTGCCGCCTCCGAGACTGAGCCGGTCACGTCTGGCCACACTCCGGCGGAGGAGGTAACGCAGAGGCGACAGCTGCTCGACCAACTGCAGCGAGATGCTCAAGTAGGTGTCGAGCGGGCGCAACTGAAGCGGGTGGAGGAGAGTGTCGCAAGGGCCAGGGGTCAGCCATTTGAGGTTGGAGACTATGTTCGGCTGCGGTTGACGCCGGCAGAGAGGGGAAGGAAAGGGGGAAAAAATGTCGCCTGCTTTGTCATCATTGTACAGGGTCATTGAAGTGTTGGGCGGTGGTTGGTCTTACCGTCTTCTCAAAGTGCAAGATAGCACCAAGGCGAGAGTCGAGAAAGTTAGGCATTTCAATGACCTGGTGCGTTCCGCAGCTGAACCTGACGGAGCCGAGGCGTACCGACCGGTAGTCTACGTCGACGACGACGACGCGGAGTCGGACGACAGCGCGAGCCGCAGCTCCACCAGTGACGGCGAGGCCGCTGGAGAACCGGACGGTCGTCCTCGCCGGCATCGCGAGCCGCCGGAGCTGCTAGTCGTGGAACCCTGGCGAAAGACTTACCGTGTCGAGAAAATAAGGAGGGGAGTGTGATAGTATTGTGTAACCAGGTGGGGCGCCACCTGGTGGGATACAGTGCGCCATCTGTACGTGACCGTGGCAACTACCCTGTGACCTGTTGGCGGCCAATACAGTATGAATCGAGACGTCGTACCGATTGTGTCAGTCTCACACTATAGCCTCTGACGACCTTCCCGCGCCCCGTAGGGGAGAAGGCCAAAACGGCCCCCCTGTCCTTTTCGGTCGATATCTCCTAAACGGCTGGAGATACCGCCACCAAACTTTCAGAACCCCTCCGGGCATCAATTTTACACATTAAGACTAATTTTTTTTTCCAGAGGCTATGATAGGTTGGCCACAAATGACGTCAGAATGACGTCATGTTCTGTCATTTCGACCGAAAAAAACCTTCGCGAGAAGACCTGTCAGGCCTACAGCATTGAAGATACAGAAAAATGATCAAGACATAAAAGGTGTAAAATTGACAGGGCTACAAAACTGCTATCTCGGATTTTGAAATTTTTAGTTTTGACCCCCCAAAATCAAAAAAGCATTTTTTTGGATATATTAGCCAAAAAATCCAAAAAGTTTTTTGAGTTTCGAAAACACCGGAATGTATGTGATAGTGCCTACCGTCTTCTATCTACATACCAAATTTCAGATCGATATCTCGTTTTTTTGGCCAAGTTATAGCGAAAAAACTGTTCAAAAATGATGACGTCAAATTTTCAAACTCAATTTTTGGCAATTCTAGACCTCGTAGAGCAAAACACCCAGTAAACATGACGACGTCGGCCCGACGTCGGGCCGAGGCTCGGCCCGACGTCGGCCCAACGTCGGTTCAACCTCGTCCCGACATCGGCTGGACGTCGGATATGCCCGCATGTTCCGACGTCCAGCCGAAGTCTAGCCGACGTCGAGCCGACGTCGGGCCGAGATCGTTTGCCGAGGTTGACGAGATCGTTAGTCGTTGGACCGACGCGGCCGACGTCGGCATGTTTATTGGGACAACGCACCAAAAATATCAACCGGCGGCGGGATTCGAGCCCCCCAGTCGCCGACGTCGGCATGTTTACTGGGACAACACGCCAAAACCATCAGCCGGCGAAGGGATTCGAACCCGGTGTCATTCGAACGCGAGGTTAGCGCGCTAACCACTACACCACGCAGCCAACTATCAATTTAGGTTTGTTTTGTGAGTTATGCCCTTTCGGTCTGACAAGACCATTTCAGAGCCGGAAAGATCATAGGATGGAGACATTGGTCTTCTTGGCGAGCACCCTGGGTCCAGACTCCAGTTCATGGGTGGAGAATCGTTTTCAAAGTTGGTGTGGCGCCAGTTGCTTGGAACAATGCTATAGCAGAAACATTGACCGCAGCTATAATGCAGTTGCCAAAATATTTTATAAACATATATAGTATCCATGGATTACTTGTCTTCTTTCCTGAAACTCATTGTTCATCATTATCATCATCATTTATTCTTCTGTCCATCCATGGTAAATGGCTTTTCGAGACAAAGGTCAAAGTACATACAAAGATAAAATACACATACGAAAGCTAATAGTAACACTAAAATGCACAACACCCATGCGAAACTTTTTATGTTTGTTCATAAAACAAACATTTTTTTCATATTTATATTTTTTACAACATAAATCCTTAAATTTCATAGTTTTACCCTGAAAAGTTGGTATGGCATTGCCATACCATCTTTCAAGTTGGTGTGGCGCATGCCATACCTGCCATACCACATTCTCCACCCATGCTCCAGTTCATATAGAGTCCCTGGTCCCATTGCTGTTACGTGACACTTATTGGAAAGGGCGACCCCACAATGGGTTCATATAGCCACTCTTACACACCTGCACCAACGTTTCCCAAAGTGTCCCTTTGATAAGTGGCACTTTGACAAAGGGACACTTGCCGACTGGCCTTTCTATATGAACTGGGCCCGGCCCTGGTGAGTTGCCGGGGCTGAGCCTGACCAAAGGATAGGCCGAGCAGTCCCCAAGCACTCACCGCACCCGGTTACGGGAGAACTCGGCTTACGGGCAATCCCAAATGGGATAAAGTTTCCCGTCCAGTCCGGATCAGGGGGTTGCGGCGTGGAGGAAGATTTGAGTTTCCTGAGGATATTTTGAATACAGAAGCTCTTTATGAAACATGAAACATGTATTTTATATTATTTTAACGGTCAAAACAGCGGCCGATGTCGGTCCGACGTCGCCCCGACGTCGGCCCGACGTCGGCTGGACCTCAGCAATTGATCTCGGTCCGACGTCGGCCCGACGTCGGCTGGACCTCGGCTGGACGTCGGAACATGCGGGCATATACGACATCCAGCCGACGTCGTGCCGAGGTTGGACCGACGTCGGGCCGACGTCGGCATGCTGATGCCGAGTTGCCGACGTCGGGCCGACGTCGGCATGTTTACTGGGCAAAGACCACCATTAGACTCCCCGTGACGAGCTGCATCGAATCAATACCCATTTTATGCAAAAATCTCAACTTTGAATTTTGACCTAATTTGAACTGACCTTGACCTGACCTTCACCAAAACGTGACCTAGGCTGGCCCCAAAGGCTGCCTAGCCCACATAATCGCTTTTGTCATGTAAAATGGACCATAAAACATGTATCACACGACACTTTCATATTGTGTGACCCCCGGTGACCTGACCTCGCTGTGACCTGACCTGGTATCAGTGACCTCAGATAGCAAAGTATGTGTTTGACGAACAATGTACCATCGATGGTTTTTAATAAATTACCAATTTACTCGATTTCACAACACATTTCTTGAAATGCCTGTGAACGGTGAAAATCTTACCTTTGACCTGACCTGTGACGTCATCGGTTTGACCTAGGTCAATGAAATTTGGTCACAAGGTAGTTCCCGGGTGGGGTTATCGAACGCCGTTGGAATTTTGAAGATCGGCCGGTAACTTTCCGAGATCTTAGGGGGGGCGGAAACGGCCCCCCCCCCTACGGGTGGTAGGGTCCGCCGGTAGCCCTACGGGGCGCGGGTTGTCGTTCGTTCGGTTGTGTCGAAGATCCACGGCGATTATGGAGAATCCATCTGAGAAGCCCTCAGTACTCAGTAGCCAGTCTCCAAGTTGATACACAGACATTACACTGGTCTGAGGGGGCCCTACACACGTGGGAAAATACGTTCACCACTCAGATTGACCTTAAACACCTGGTATGGATCATATAAAACCAGTGTGGACTACCATAGAGGCCGACATGGGTCCAGAAGCTGGAATTAGCCCTCAGAGTTCGGTACCGAGCGCTCAGAAGTCAGCGGAGCCCATCAGAAACCGATGTGGTTCGCAAAACAAAAATATGCGTGCGGGCCATCGACATGAGGCTCGTCATGAAAATTCCTTAGACGATGTTATGTTTTGGTTCGTTTCGAGTGAAAGAGCGCACAATCAATGGAAAACGCGATTTATTTTACTGCGATCCGTTCAGGCCGAAAGAGTGTCCAAAAAAGCAAGTATGGCGAGCGCCGCGCCTAGTCGCCCGCGCCAGTCATGCCGCTCGGCGCGCACAGTCAGCTGGCGGCGGCAGAGGCGCTCACAGGCACGGAGCCGGGGCGGCCAGCGGTGGCGCGGCCAGCAGCCGTGCGGGGGTTGGACCATAATACAACACCTCCCCCCCCAAGACGATCACATCGTCTTCACTCCAAGGCGCCACAGCGGACCCTCCGGGGTCTGGGCGCACAAGGCCACCGCAGCGCGGTGCAGACGGCGGCGCCTGCGCTCTCTTCCGCGGCGTCTCGGGCGCTTCTTGCAGCGGACGCGCCCGCCGTCGCACGGGGCGGTCCGCGGCAGGCGTCGCTCCGGTGTCGGTGGCGGCCACGGGTCGCGGTCAGCGGCGGCTCTGGTCACCCCTGGACTTCGGGCCACGAGCGGCGGCAGACGCGAGTCGCACTCCGTATCCCACTCAGCGAGCATAGCTGCGACGGCAGCTGCGTGAAGCGGGTCCTCAGCGTCCTCCCACACCTCGTCATCGACGGTCGGACCGAGCAGGTCATCCACCACCTCGACCGAGTGGAGGGTGGTGTCACCGAGGTTCGTGTCACCGCGCCGGTCGGACTTGTCACCGGCGGACACGCATCCCTGCGGCGTACGGAGAAGCGCGGCGGCTTGAGCCGCTACCATTTGTTCGGGCGTGTCTCCGTCCCCACTTCGTACCGGCAGGCCTCCCGCCAGCGGCGGCGAGGCTCCGTAAGCGTCAGCCAGCTCGGTAGGCTGCGGCGCATGACCACAGCCGGCTTGGCCGGTGCCCGCCGGCGGCGGCGACTCGGCGGTGCTGGCGGCTGGGCCTCCATCCGTGCTTCGAGTTGGCATACCTCCCGCCGGCGGCGGCGAGGCTCCGTAGACGTCAGTAGTCTCACTCAGCTCGGTGGGCTGTGCCGCACAACAGTCGGCTTGACTGGTGTCCCACGGCAGCGGCGACACGGCGTAGCCGGCGGCCGTACCTCCATCCCTGGTCCGCGTGAGCAAGCCTCCCGCCGGCGGCGGCGAGGCTCCGTAGGCGTCAGCCGGCCTGGTAGGCTGCGCCGCGGTGCACCCAATCTGGCCAGTGTCCGCCGGCGGCGGTGACACGGCGGGGCCGGCAGCTGCACCTCGGCCCGTGCTCAGCGTTTGTAGGCCTCCCGCCGGCGGCGGCGAGGCTCCGTAAGCGACAGCCGCTGCATCCGAGCCTGCAGGCTGCACCGCAGTGGCGGCCCCGGGTTGGCCCGTGTCCGCCGGCGCGGCAACACGGCATCACCAGCGGCTTCGTTTCCATGGCTGGTCCGCGTTGGAAGACTTCCCGTCGGCGACGGCGAAGCTCCGTGGGCGTCAGCCGGCTCTGTAGGCTGCGCCGCGGTACATCCAGCTCGGTCCGTGTCCGCCTGCGGCGGTGACACGCCGGGGGCTGCCTCCATGGTCTGTGCTGGCCAGCCTCCCCCGGCGGCGGGCAGGCTCCGCGCGCGCCAGCCGGCTCGGTGGGCTGCGCCGCGGTACGGCCGGCTCCTCGGCCCGTGTCTGCCGGCGGCACCGACACGGCGGCGCCGGTGGCTGCCGATGGGCCTCCCGCCGGCGGCGGCGAGGCTCCGTACCCTCGGTCCGTGCTCCAAGTTGGGATGCCTCCCGCCGGCGGCGGCGAGGCTCCGTAGGCGTCAGCAGCGTCACTCAGCTCCGTGGGCTGCAGCGCAGTGTGCCCGGCTTGGCCCGTGTCCGCCGGCGGCGGTGCCACGGCGGTGCCGGCGGCTACCGCTACTAGCGCCACCCCCGGAGAGTCGCATACTGTTGTCACTGCAGATGGCGCCACTGGACGATCGGCCGTGGCGGTGGCCCTCTGGTGGCACACCACCTCAAAATGTCCTGGTTCGCCACACGCACGACAGATGGCGCCAGCGGCGCGACACGTGTCTCCGCCGGCGTGCTGGCGACGGCCACAGGTAGGGCAACGCTCAAGAAACTGACGATTGGTGGCGGCGGCGGCATGGGCGACACTCGGCCGACTGCGGTCCCTCTTGTAGGCCGACAGGTGGGCCACCGCCACGAAATGTCCCTTGGTGCCGCGGAGGTCTTGGCACGTGACATGGGCACTCCACGTTTCCCCCACTGTCACGGCGTGTCTGAGCGTCGACTCAGAGTCCTCCAGCCTGCTCACCGTTCCTGTCTCACTGTCGCGCACACTGCACTCGACACGGGCTTTGCACGTCGAGGCCGACTTCAGGTGCGGGGCTGGAGTCGCCGACGCCGGCAGGCAGACAGTCCGGCGGGCGGCGGCAGCTGGTCCAACGGATCCCTCAGCGCCTCGCTCAGCCCCCGACTCTGACACTCCAGCCGTCGTGCCCGTCCCGGTCCCCGCGGAGGGCTCTCTGTACAGCCTCTCCAAACGCGCCAGGCGCTTGTCGGCCTCGGCGGCTCTCTCCGCCTGCCTCTCCAGCAGCGCCGTCAGTTCCTGAATCAAAATTTTCTTCATCGCGCTGTAAGCTGCTCAGTCACGTAATAACAAAACCGTCCGCGCCATGTTATGTTTTGGTTCGTTTCGAGTGAAAGAGCGCACAATCAATGGAAAACGCGATTTATTTTACTGCGATCCGTTCAGGCCGAAAGAGTGTCCAAAAAAGCAAGTATGGCGAGCGCCGCGCCTAGTCGCCCGCGCCAGTCATGCCGCTCGGCGCGCACAGTCAGCTGGCGGCGGCAGAGGCGCTCACAGGCACGGAGCCGGGGCGGCCAGCGGTGGCGGCGGCAGGGGCGCGCGCAGGCGCGGCCAGCAGCCGTGCAGGGGTTGGACCATAATACAACAGACGAGGCACTGCCACTCGCACAAACGCTCAACACCGAGAAGTGTGATTAGTAGGTACTGTCTAATTGGGCAATGTGAGGAGGCTACAAACTAATATAAAAGCATGGGTCGGATCGTCTACTATATTTGTTTAGTTTTCACAAAAAAACTCATGGTGTCAGGCTGTGATGAAAAATAAGTGGTCTAAATCCGATGAGAAAACAGGATTTGGGGTACCCTATGTTTGGCTAGGTTGTCTCTGCCCCCCCCCCCCCCGTGAAAATTCCTTAGACGAGGCCCTGGGCTAGAACCAGTTTCCACCGCCATGCCACCGCCCAGCGACATGGAGCGGGGTCAGTGACCAGGGCACGGGGAAAGGTCAGAGGTCAGCTATAACGTAGAGCTTTGCGTCTCCCTCCCCTCCGCGTGTAACGACCGCACGACAGCGGCCGGCGGCCGATCAGGCTTGACATGTCAAGGTCACCCGCAGTCAACGGGCTCGGAGGGTTGGTCGAGTGCGCGTCCGTGGCTGACGACAGTCTCCACCATGTGCTATGGTGCCGATAGGCTAGGGTGGGTAATAAGCTTTTGTTCAGTGCATATGGCTGTTCGGGTGCGTCATCTGATATGATGCTTTGTAATGTGTATGATGCGTTTAAAACCTCGCTGGTAGTGGCCGAGAGGAGAAGAGGGGGGGGGGAGAGACGGGTGCCGCCTCCACATGTCTACTTGCTGCGAGTGCTGAAATTTGCAAACCTGACCTTTGATTCCAGCCGAATTTGTATGACAGCAGCTGTATTTTAACCCTCGCTCATATTGGTTTTTGCCAGCGTCTAGCGTAAAGGGGAGGGGGTCCGTTGGACCCCTTTGCCGTTCAGCCCCTGATCGAGCTAGAGCTTCGCGGAAAAAGAGCGTGTTGCCCGTGACGAGAGGAGGCCGTTAATACCCAATTTTAAGGTCCTAGGTCATTTGTTGATAGGTCAATATATACTCAAAAGTCGGGAAAATCGGGACCTGTTAGAGCTTCTTAAAGTGAGGCTGTTATAAGGTTTTGGCGGGGGTGCTGATCACGAATTTCAAGTTAACTTTTATCACAGATGATGTTTTCGTGCATTTAGTCCAGGTCAGGTCAGGTCAGGTCAGGTCACATGTTACGAGGGAACCAAAACTACTTCGTAAATGTTCAATCGGTTTCTATATGCGAAATTAACTCCAAAATCTACCCTAGAAACATGTAGAACTCGAAGCAGTGAACTAAGGTCATCAAAGGTCAGTGACCTGACTGACCTTCACGTGACCTTGACACCCACTAGAATCCATGGGATCAACATCCTTCCACATGTTTGATCGCTTAAAGCCACAAAAAAAGACAATAAACGCGCTCATAATGTGAGCCGAAAGACGCTAAATCGCGATTCCGGCCAAACATGGTCTCGGAAAACAGGTCACAAGTCAAAGGTCTTTTGGGTCAGGGTCATAAAATTTTAAGGGTAGGCGTAATATTGATTAACTCGAGGGTACTGAAAGTTGCTTTTTGCGCCAGTTATTTGCGAAAAACTGAGAGTGGGGCGTCTGTTCGACACCCTCTTACAAGTGCGAAGGTTAAGGTCAGGCCGTTGACCAATGGCGTCAAAAGTGAACCTCTGTAAGTTCCCTAAATTACCGGGGTTACATGAGCAAGTAAATGCGTATCAGGAACGGATTTTCCTATTCGCTCACCATTGTAGTCCGTTTGTAATGCGTATTAACTCTGCTCATGTAACCCCGAGCAATGTCGCGACATCGCTACACCCTTCGTGCCAGGGGACCTTTCACTGGGTAATGAAGCTTATATGATCTACATAGTACTATCTCCTAGAGGCCTCACAACTTGTATGTATTTATCTCGTATTTTTCTTAAGAGTCACCTGAAGTCAAGTCGGTCACGCAACCTCACGATTATTAATCAATGGGGAAATGTGAAAACTGTTATTTTGGCGCCAGGAGCCGTGTAAAGCTGTCTCAAGCGCATTAATTCGTGATATTATAAAATCTTTGCGAGCCCCAGCATTTACTTTTGCATTCTTGATCTTAGGCGACTTCATTTATGACGTCACTAAGGTCACAGGAGTTTTCACCAAAAAAGTCCCGATCAAATTGAGCTAGCGAGTCGGGAAGCCACCAGTGGACTTTTGAGGACCTACCGAATCGAATAAGCGATATGACCTCCTTGGGCCAGCTTCGTGGCCTGAGTGGCTCTGCCCCGATCATGACCTGAGGTGAACACCTTAAATTGACCTCAACAAAAATAAAGCGTATACTATTCGACGCGCTTGAGCATGCAAAACTCGATGGTGCCATTACCTTGGCTCTGTATCCACTATGGTGAAGTTGTTTACCAAAAACCGATCCCGCGACTTGGAGCACTTATTCTGACCTCAGAGTTTATCGTTTGACCTGAGACATTCAACTCGGGCACCAGCTGCTGCATCTCATACGATGCACGCGCTCAGTTTTATCCGCAAGGCACTAGCTCAATTAGGGGCGAAAAGACGGAGAGGGGTCGTAATCGCCCCCCCCCCCCTCGGTCGGGGTATAGGTATGCAGAAAACCCAAAAGTCTGTTTAGGGTTAAGCAAAGTTCCCTGCGCGCCGCGCCCGCGGTCGGCTGCGGCGCCGGGGGCTCCGATCCGCTCCCGCTGCTGCCTCTCTGCCTGTTCCCGAGTGCCGTTTGAGTGAACCTGAGTGAGTGTCTGAGTGACTTAACTAGAGTGACAAGTGCCATAATGCATCGCGATATTGCGAGGAGTCTGGTTCTCCTGGCTCTCACCTGGCTGCTGGTGTCGGTTGTCGGCCCTGCGCCGCCGGGCTCTCTCTATCGTCTGGATAAAAATAGGCCCCGCCCATCCCAATCAGCTGCTGCATGACGAGTTGATGACGACAACCACTTACTTACCAGCAACCAATCTAAGGATAGCGTACGTGACAGTAATGGTGCAGCGGTTGCAAAATATTACATTGTTATTCAAACGGTTCTTGCTTTTAGGGCCAATTGTTGTGTTTGATTGCAATGAGATATGTCATTAGATGAGGTGTTGATGAAGGCAGGTATTTTTTAAATATTTTTTTTGACAACATTTGCCCTTTTTCTACTTAATAACTAAATCCAGGTCCACCTGAAGTCTAAACCTTATTTTAGATAACATGTCAATGTCAATGCTGTCTTGCAATGTGAAATTTAGACAATGGTAATAGCATGGAGGAAGGAGTACTGGAGTGGCAACTTCACGCTTTTTTGCGACAGACACCTTCCAGCTAGTACCGTTCATAGCTTCTTATCGAAAGCAGAACTACACCATTCAGCCAATCAGCGTTGCCAACCGTCCGTAATTCAACCAATGAGCGCGCTCTTAACTAGCTGACGAATAAAATGAACAGACTACATCGAGCAATATTTAATTTTATAAGTTTATAAGTTAATATTTATAAGTTTATTATTATAAGTATATTAAAAATATAAATAATATAAAATATTTATAAGTTTTAATGTCAATTTCAACGAGCCGGCGCCTGCCCGTTCTTCCCGTCCTCGTCTCCAGCTGTAGATGTACCGCCCTTCGCGCACCGGATTTGAGATTAATCTGTGAAAGTCGCTAGAACTTGAATGTAACCATTGTCTTCTCCGTTTGATTTCCTGCTCATTGATGTACAAAAATCACACGTAGCTCCCAAAATAATCCTCCTACGCCCTTTTCTCTAAACCGCTGCACGCCATAGCCCGCCATTATAAGCCGACCGCCGCGACCCGCCGATACTAGCTGGGGCGTTTCGACCCGCTCCCGCTAGGTGGCCCGTGTCTGTCGCTAACGGCCCATGCTAAAGGCATGGAGTTGCCACTCCAGTATTCTCTCCTCCATGGTAATAGGAATAATGAATAGCAACCTCACCAACAACTCGTTAATCTCTAGAAAGTGCAATTAAAATTAAAATCACTGTCTGCCACACTGCTTCGATCCTGGTCATGCAATTGATGTTCATGGGTGATGTTTCACGGCAGAGCACTGCAGTGCGCTGCGTGTGTCGGAGCATTGGGTTTCCATGGCAGTGTCAACAAACTTCACTCTGACGCTATGCTATGACAGCTTCCCAGAATGCTAACACGCTGCGGCACCAGCGCCAGCAGCATGCTAGCAGTATTTGAACTTAAACCTCTGTTCTTGGTAGGTGCTTGGTTTTTCAGGACCTCTCACTCTGTTCCAAACGCGATTCATCATAAACTAAGAGATCACATGCAACGTCATTTGAGTGACGCTATGGTATGCCGTAGCTACCAGCGCACACAGTGTCTGGGTGGTGAAACAGGGCCATTATTAATCACATTTGCTTTACTTTGTTTCAGCGGAAACCTGTCTGCACATGGGAGGAAGGAGTGCAACAAAAGCCCATCAAGTTCATGCATGGCAGTGGATCTCAACAGGAGAAAACCAGAAAGAGCATAGATGCTTAAAGATTGCAGTTGTACACTGCTGTTATCACCTGATGTGAGTGGCTGGCATTGCTCCTGGCAAGAACCACCTGCAAGTGATGAGATGGCGCCTCCGTCGTTGAGTGTGCTGCAGTGTGAGAGGCGCCCTGATCTCTACTTCGTGATGGGTTTCCATTGGAGGTTCAACTGAGAAGTGAGAAATGACTGTGGCCATGCTGGAGCATGCCAGTGGAGCTTCACATGCTTAGGGCAGCTTTTGAACAGATGCTGACCATGGCATGTTGCATGTCCCATCCAGCTATCATGTGCGTCGTGCGCAGAATGGTGGGGTAGGGCAAGGTAACTCTGGGCTCCTGAGTCAGCCCTACTGCACAGGGGGCACAGATGGCCGCTTACGTTTGGTGTGTCCTGCACCGCATTATCAAGCCCAGTCTGCTGCCACAGGCAATGGGTCGGGCTGCACTATATTACAGGCAGACTATCTTGCAAAGGAGGCTGGCATCCTCTCCCATAATGACACACCAATTGGCAATCATCGCTGCGATGATCACGAGGGTGTCCGGCGTCCGCTTATCTGCCATGGTGAGGTGGAGAGGCAGCTGGCCTGAGGGATGGTTTTACTTCATCTGAGGCCCCCTTTCCCCGCCTGCCAGGCCCGGTCAAACGACCGCTTCACAGTGAACGACTTGCAGTGGATGCCGTCCCACAGCGCAACGAGCGCGCCGACCAGAGGCGGCGGCCAAGAGGCGGCCACGCTCCCCCAGTCGACGGTCCCGGTGGACGTCGGCAACGCCCACCGTACGACCATCAGATCGGCTCGCGACCGCGCCGTCGCCGACTGACCGCATGACTGGTATCTGTTCTTGATGTGGGACCGACTGCCACCGCCGGTCGCGGAAGGGCATCGCTCATCGGCCATCGACGTCCACCAGCTTCGCGTGGGTCACTGTTCGGGCTGCCACCAATACACCGAATCGGATGGAACCCTGTCGGCGAATGCCGGCGGTGCCCCGACATCGACTGCGCGGCGGCCAGTGCATCGCGTGCCGGGAGGAGGCTGGCACCCCCGATCGGTCATCGGTCACAAACCGTGTCCCAGCTCATGACTGCATACAGCGCAGCTCTGTGAGATGTTCTGCTGCAGTCTGCCGCGTGTGTTGAAAGAAGAATGAACATGAGAAAACCTCAAAACTTTATGCCTTAGTATTTGACCATTATTGGAATAAGTTTGGATTTTGAGAATTTGTGTCCCTGTGCTTGTGCCTGTGTGGAAAGGCATGCTTTACGGTGTACCATCTCAATTTGTGCGGCTGCTGACAGGCCACCTGGGTGCCAACGTATGTGCGAATCCGCGAATACGTTGTGTTTCCTCGGTCGGTATCGTTCTGAAAATATTGACTGCAATTAGCGTATGACGGTTCAGCCCAGCAGTAATAAATGACCATTGATTGGGCGAATTTTGTGTGGTGGTTCGCTAATACATAACCTAAAGAGTGTTTTGCCGGAATCGTTTAGTAGCAGAACTGACCGGAATATGAGTAGAATGCAACGGTTTGAATCGTGAATTTGTTGAAACGATTGTTCTCTGAGACCACTGTGTGACTTTTGACCTGAGAACCACCAATTATAACGACAATGGTGGAAGCAGTAGGCACTATAGGCACTGTAGGCAGCACTAGTTGGCACACTTACGCAAGCACACGACTTACGCAGTGGATATCTGCATCATGCATGTTAAGGTTTACTGGGAAGAGTGAGAAATTAGTCAGGATATAACTGCCACTTCAACTTAGGAAAAAAGGCGATATTTCCAATGGAGCTGGGGTGGGGAGGGGAGGGGACGTATGGTCAGCTATGCCAATAATTCATTCTTGTTACGCAGCTGTGTAAAAGGGCGTCCGTTTTTGGGGTGAGACCTTCCCCATTGGCCATTTCCAAGCTAAATCGTCCATCGTGGTGGAGAGTCTGGAGACCTCAGCCTCGCTACCTTGCGCGCTGCGCCACCTTGCGAAACATAAAGCAGCAGTCCTGACATCTACAGGCGTTACTTTTCATGAAAGCGCGGATGTGTTCGCGCTTTTACGAAGAAAATTCTTACGAGTATGGTTGATAATGAGATTAATTGTTGTCATTGATTTAATAATTCATTGGCAAAAGTGCCCTAATAAATAGGTAAATTAGCTAAAACTGTATCGTATTTCCTTGGGAAAAAATGACGAACTCATCCTAAGACATCCAGATTATTGGATGCGTTCGTCAGCTGTGAGTATTTCAAGTTTTTGGAAAAAATTGCTTGTGGAAAATCATAATACTTTAAAGATATGCCTATTCTCGAATCATTCATGCATTTATTTGCATTGAAAAATGATTGTAAAGCAAAAGTGTAAAAGATTATTGTCAAATTATTTTCTTAAATCACAATTTACGAACGCACAAAACTCCAGCTTTTAATTTAGTGCGTGTGCGAATTGAGGTCAAGAAAAAAGATTGAAACTGTCCATATTCCTCTCAAAACAATAAAGGATGAATGTGGAAAACGCTGCTTTGAACAATTGTATATTGTTCTTTTCTGAATTAAGCAAAGGTACAAAATTTTCAACCATTGTTACACTTGCTCTCACAAAACCCATCACTTTTAAGCATGACGTCATGGCAGCCAAACTTACTAGCGCCATCTCTGGAGAGCATCTTTCAAAACGTCCAGACGATAGAGAGAGCCCGCCGCCGCCTCCTTGGACTGGACAGACGCTGACACCTGTGCCGCCACTCAACGTCGTCCACAACACCTCGGATCGTCGTTGCCGTCGACACGACCGTCGACCGCCGAGCCCAGCCGGCTCTGTGCCCTGCTCTGCACCGGGCCGCTGTGACCGTGACCTCGCCCTCGGCCGCTCTGCGCCATGCTCTGCACCGGACCCCAGCGGCCGTGACCTTGACCGCCCACCAGCCACCCGCGGCACTCGGCGGGGCAGGCGCGGGGCCGGCGCCAGGGAGGCACCGGTTCTGACGTCACACGAAAATATCAGTCGGTTGGTTGTGGCACTGCCCCCTGCCGGCGCGACTGTGCTGCCACCTAGCTAAGCCTAGTCAGCCTAGGACGGGACGGTTTTACTTTTTCTCGTCGAGTGGGGCAGCTTGCGATGACACTCGGTCGACATAGCTGTGCTGCAACATACCCCAGGTTCGGAGTCTCTCGGACAGCCAATCCTGTTCCATAACCACAGCTAAGTCCCCGCTGACCTTAACCAGGATTGGCCGGACGACGTTGAATCTTCGTAGTTCGAGAGACACCGAACCCGCGGATAGTCTGTCGAAGCCTTGGCGGCTGAAGAAAGGCCAGACATATCTCACTTGATTTTGGCGTGGCCAGCCTCACTTCTGTAGTTTTGCTTCACAACATTCCACGTCCTATTGAGTTTCCGGTTGCGTAGTACACGACCACGTTCAGAAACTTGATGTCTTTTAGATACATCACGCAATGACAAACTTTTGGCAGCATTTACATTTGTTGCCTGCATATTTTGGTGAGGAAAAATCACTATCGCAGTAGTACAATCAAGACATACCACAAAGGATCAGAGCTAAAGCAGCATTATTAATCAAAAGTGTATTGCATTGATCACCAGCATGTTCGTAAAATAAAATACATCACGAATAAAGATGACAACCAAGCCGGACCAGGACACTTATGACAAACATGAACGCTAAAGTGGCAACACAAATGAAAGAGAGAAGATGAATCTGCCCTTCGCAATCGTTAACCTAAAATAAAACTTCAAATGTACAACAGACTTCTGTGCATTAAAAGAACATGAATATACTCGCTTTGTCGTCGACACATAATGGGAACATCCTGCCGGCCCAGCGCGCCCGCCTTCGAGTAGGAAATGGCAGCGGCCGCAGAAGTGGCCAACAGATACATTGTTCGTCACGCCACCTGCACTGAAACGTACCAGCTATTTAATCGTGAAATGTAGCTAGCCATCCAAAAATGTTGCACTACACCAGCACTACCGCACAGTTAGCAGATAGGTACGGACCGCAGGTCCTGGTCTCTGTCTCTTCCGAGTACGGTCTCCGGACCGGTCACCAGCGCCACCATCTCCGCGCGATAGCTATAGCACAACTCTCCGGCCGGGGCCCGCAGTTCCTCGACCTCTTCGTCCAGCCAGACCAGCACGGCTCCCGCCCAGCGCCTGAAGACTCCGCCCTCCACAGATCCGTCCGTCCAAAGCCGGACAGCACACAGGGGCAGGAACGCGAGGTGCAGCGTAGCCATGCTTTCCCTTTCCGCCGCCGTGGCCCAGCCCGGATCGGGCACACGTCCAACCGGAAGGTGACGCCAGCCGTCTGTTGCCACGGTGGGATTCTCGCTCTCGCCCAGGCCTGGCGGCCTCGCAATCTCCAGCCTCGGACCGAAGGCAGGCGCGCCGGTGCCGAGGCCTCGGCGGTCGCGCGCAGGGGGTCCCCTGATGGCAGACCCAGCGCCCTCCCCAGCAGCCTGGCAGCCAGCGTCCAGCTTCTCTCCTCCATCGGAGAAAGTCGGGCTTCCGCCATTAGTGCGTGGCACGGTGTTGAGCGTGGACACAGGTGATGATGCGGCCGCCTCCCGCAGTCCTCGCTCCAGGAGATTCACGTGCGAGGGGGCGGCCGCCGGCAGCCACGCGACGGCAGCGTGTTCGAGCGTCCCTCGGACGTAACCGATTGACCACCGTACTAAGGGCACCCTCGTCCAGGCCCCACCTATTCAACCAGGTTGACGGCGCCGTAGCCGTCAGAACCTGGTGATCACTCGAGCCACGCCACAGAGCTCACGCCTCAAAGCGGTTGGCTCTCCGGTCCTCGGCATCCGGCATCCGCAGTGATTTGGCGTAGCCAGGGCACGTGAGATGCTGGCCTCAGTCATAACCGGAAAGCCTGTAAAAAAAAAAACAATATGTGATTGACAAATGGAAATATATTGTATGTATGTATGTATGTATGTATGTATTGACGATCAAGAGCAATCCACAATCGGCGTGGCGATTACACTCCGAGTCCGAGCTGGTTGAAGATAACACAAGAAATAGGTACCTACACAAGAAAACGCACACACTTACGGATACGAAATACACAACGCGAACGCCGAACACGCACATACTTGGTGTAACCCGCACGAAGCCGCGTTCATAACTATGTACACACAGACTCGTTTGCCTTTCATAGTCCAAGAGTCATGAGGCTAGCTACTATGGCTACTCTGGCTAGGCTTAAGCCCCCTTTTTACAGCACGGGCAAATCTGGCTGGAGGCAACTGCGTTAGCTCGAGGGGGAGAGTATTTAGGAGCGCCGCGGCACGGTAGGCGAATCTACGTTTTCCGGTCTCTAGTCGGGGTCGCGGTAAGTGGAAAAGGTGGTCTTGGCGAGTAGACCTTGCTCGTGTTTGGGAATTTTTGGAAAATAGGGTCGCGATCTCCTCGGGTTCACCTCTCTGGATGGCCTTGTGCGCCGTGATAAGGGTATGGTATTCAGCCATTGTTTTAGGTGCCATCCAGCCGAGTTGGTCCCGGAGATGGGAGACATGATCAAATTTACGGCGACCGAAAATGACTCTAGCGGCAAAGTTAAGAATTTTCTGAATGCGATCGAAGTTCCTTTGGCTACCATTACCAAATACGGAGAGACAGTACTGGATCCGTGACATGACGAGAGCCACCACTAGTGTCTTGGTGACACCGTCGGGGAGGTAGTGGCGGACATGTGAGAGGCCAATTAGGAGACCCGTGCATCGGCGACTGAGCTCGGACACATGCGCGTCCCAGGACAGGGTGCCGTCGAAGATAACGCCCAGGTTGCCCACCTGCTTGCATGGCAGTGCTGCCAGATTTGGAGGATTTCCGCAAATCTGGAGGATTTTGAACTCTATTTGCGGACAAATTTCGCTTTTGGAGGATTTTTGATTCTGGAGGAAAATCTGGAGGATTTGTCGCCCGATTATTATATTCAATTTCATGGAAAAATATAACACATTCAAGACTAAAAAGGCATTTTCCTGCCCAGCGTCGCCCTACCCGTTAGGATATATCACGTCCTTTATCACCGTGAGACTGCAGAATGTCTCAGTCTGTAGCTATATCTACGAGGGTACCAAACTATTGGCGGATCTAAGGCAGGGCATATTTTAAGGCACTTACTGCGTCCCATTTTGGGACGCAGCCCCCTCGCCTTGGGACGTAGCCTATGCTGATTTGACCCACTGCGTCCCTGCCCTGTGCCCCGTCCGGTTCTCTGACCTGTGCCCTGCTGTGTGCCCTGACCTGTACCCTTCCCTCTAAAATGTCCTGTGCCATGCCCTGCAACTTGCCGTGCCCTACTTTCTGCCCTCCTCAGTGCCCTACTCTGTTCCTTGCCCTGTGCCCTTAGTCGGAGCACGTGCCCTCTGCTCAACTTGGGACGCAGTAAAAATTTGTTAAAATATGCCCTGATCTAAGGGGGACATTTGGGGCAAATGCCCCCGGCCCCCCTGCAGCGCCCGAAATCGACGAAAAATTCCGTTTTTTAGGATAAAAACCAAACAACTTTTATAAGAAAAAGTATCTTTTAAACTGCACAGCAGTGCGAAATGATTCGAAATACGATGAGTTTTTAGAAATTGGTGAAACTTTTTTGGGGGTATAGCCCCCCGCAGCGTCCAAGACCGCCTTTTTATATCTACAAATAGGATTTGGAGGAATCTGGAGGATTTTTGTAGCTGATCTGGAGGATTACAGGCTTCCCCATCTGGCAGCACTGTTGCATGGCACTAGTTTGGTGTCGCGAAAAGAAACGGTGAAAGCAGGTATGCTTCTCAAATTTTGCCGACTGCCGAAAACCATGAGCTGAGTTTTAGCAGTGTTTACTTTAAGAGCATTTGCACTGAACCAATGGTCGAGAGACCATTGGTTGTATGCATAGAGTTGAGAAATCATGACGCACACTGCATTGTGACAGTAGATAGTTTAGTGTGATTGGCAGAGGAGGGACTTATTGTAATAAAACAATAAACAATTGAGGCATTGATTTGATTTTGTAGGTAGCTACCTACCCTTCTCATATGAATCTGGATGATTTGTACCATTAAGAAAAAGAAAACATAGGCGGCCTAGGATCGGGAAGGGGATGTCCCCACTTTTCAGTTATGCTAAAAATAAAATATTTATTTTTCATTTAAATTCAAAACTAACAGCAAGAAATTGTTCGGCAAGGTGAGATAAGCACGAAACTGTAAAGAATTTGTTCATAGGGGTATTGGGGTTCCCACAAAGTGACATTGAAGTTCTCTGCCCCCTCCCCCCACACTTTACGTGAGGTTCCTGCGCCCATGGAAAAAAAAAACACATTGCATTATGTGCATCAACACTTAACCCTTGCACTTAGAGAGGGCCACAAAGCCCACTATAAAGCCCACAAGACACCACCTGAAATCAAAGCATGACAAATGATAGCATGTAGGCACCTGACCTACTATAACCTACTGAACCAAACATACCCCATTTATCAATATGTATGTGTAGATAAAGTATGAATGGTAGGTTAATACCAAGGCTGTTTAGTAGGTTGTAGGCATGCTGAAAGGATGAAAGATGGGTATTTGTTCAAAAAATATCTGATCTACAGTTCACATGAATATGCAACATGGGGTCCAGACTGGAAAAAAATACACGTTAAGCCGAATATGTCCGGCGTAGTGGCGGGATTGCGCCGAAAATTTAAGCGCACGTCCGGCGTAACTTCGCATGCGCCGAATTCAGTGCATGGCGGCGGACGAATTTTTCGGTGCAGGGCGGTCGCATAATTTTTTGGCGAAAACAGTCACCGAATTTATGCGGTACGCTGGTCAATCTAGCAGCAGATTCGCCCCGTGGGCAGCTCTGGAGAGGTTGCGGGACGAGACGTCCCCGCCCCGGTCGTCGCGTGCTCGAACTGGCGAGCCGCCCTGAGTCTACTCAGCGGAGGAACGGCCGCCCAGGTGAGGCCTCAACCTTCGGCGTAGAGATAGGCATGGAAAACCTTGTTGAACGTCGCCAAGCGTCGTTAAGCAATAGCAGTGGGTTCCTGCCCACTGCAGTATCGAGGGGAATGAGAGCGTGGACGATCTGGCAAAACTAGCGGCCGCCCTGCCCTCAAACGCCCGATCGCTGACCAGGGCGGTTCATTGTGCGGCCTCGCATCAGTGGCGCGACAACTGCTCAGAATCACTATTCAAGCCACTCTTCGGGAGCACGCCGCCGCTCCCTCTCCCCGGAGAGGACCGAGAGGATGCCATTTCGGTGCACCAGATGAGGGCGGGCCACCGGGGCAGCTCGCTCCAATACGGCACCGAATCGGCTGTCTCCACCCCGCCGCGTGTCAGCAGTGCCCAGACAAGCGGTGCCCAGCGGCGCTCTGCACCGCGTGAGCCGAGAAGAGGCTGATGTGCCGGAGCACGTGCTGCTCCGCTGCCGGGCCCTCGCTGGCTCCCACCGAGGTATTGGGTTTACGTGGA
Organism: Amphibalanus amphitrite; assembly: GCF_019059575.1. Lineage (NCBI taxonomy): Eukaryota > Metazoa > Arthropoda > Thecostraca > Balanomorpha > Balanidae > Amphibalanus > Amphibalanus amphitrite. The sequence goes on along the minus strand of NW_024881918.1, from coordinate 60,832 downwards.
AATAAAAACTAATTCGGACGCTCAAACATGGGATAGTGTACAAAGCCCTGAAACACTGCCTGGTTGATATAGCCTTGATCAGTATATGTGCACATGTGCTTTATATGAAAAGGGCTTATTTTCGCACAAAAAGGCACCTAATTTTTGGCGCAAATCACTCAGAAATTTCGGCGCAAAATCGCTTGCGCCGAATTTCGGCGCAAGATAGTCTCACGGGCATCCGGCATAGTGTATGGATGTTTTCCAGTCTGGCATGGGGTTAGCCGTTAGGTAAGGTTTGATTTTTGTTTTGTATTTGTATCACATGTAAATATCATATCTGGATTCAGGATGTCAAATAGTGCAAGAATGTACAAAATGTATGCCTGAAAAGTGAATCACTCTTTCTGAACATTTACTAAAAGTGGTAGTTTAGTACGCAAAGGTTAGGCTAGGGTAGATGATGTTTTTTATCTTCACCATAGTTTATCTACACAGTAACCGAGAAACCCTCGTCCAGACATAGCAATAGGTAGGCATGGCAAATCATCAAAAAGTTAATATTTTCTGCTCATCAGCATTTGACCAAAATAAGGGTTCTAGCATGTCTGGTTATTTCAGGTTATGTTAGGTTATATGAAGGTGAGGTTAAAACTTTAACAAGCTCTAAGACATATATACGAGCTTCATCTGAGGTTAATATTGAGCTAGGGGTCTGGGTACCCACCTTCCTGTCAGGCCATGATACTTGACACACCATCCTGCTATCTGAGGCGGCCCAGGAACCAGCTCAAGCAATTACAATGAAAGTCAACAGTCGTGCGGGCATTACACCACTCCTCATTAAAATATATCAAGTAATTAGTTAATGACGATAATCCCGCCACCACAAATCTTATGAAACGCATCAACATTGACCTTTGATATTCCGAAAAGAAATATCCATAACACTGAACTCTATAATGATCCATAATGATTTAAAGCAAACGTGTTCTTACGCAGCTGTGACATAAGCTGCGCATACGAAAAACACCCGCTAGACCAATTGATGGCGAATAAACCTGTTGATGAAGAAATACTTGTCTCCCATTGGTCTGTGAACACAATCTGCAGGAAACGCAGCTTAAACTACAGTAAAATTTTGCAGGAAAATCTGCAGAAAGTAAGAAAAATGCAATTTAAACATATTTAGCCACAGGGCCTCGGCTAACATGTTAACTGGTGGGCCAAATGGCCCACCAGTGACCCGAAATGGCCCACCAGCCTCAAAGATTTGGCCCACCAGTAATTTTCCGAAAAATCTAAGTTTTCACATTTCAAATTGAACTAGCAGATCTTATCGTACATTTTCAGGCTGTAAAGTACCCATCGGTGAAACATATTCTTGTGAAAAAACTTCAACCTATTGTTTGCAATATCCTCTTGGGGTAAAAATGGAAGAACGGACCAGTTCAGACGGTCGGGGATAAGCCTGCGAGCGATCTCAGACGGCTGGCCGATAGACACGATATAAGCCAGAGTCAAACTAGAGGTAGTTTCGGCGACTTCCAGCCGATTGAACTCTGCAAGCGATATTAACACTGCCGAATTTCGGCCACGACCCTGTCGCCGAATCACGTCGTGTAGGAAATCGGCAAACAGTTTAAGGCCTTAATCGCGAATGAATGGCGAATCTGTTGCGAATAGTCGGCGATGCCTTGGCAACAAGTCGACGCACGCAGCGACATGTCGGCGGCGACTCGGCGACTGTTTGGCGATCATGTTCGTTTATTATAAATTCGGCTAACGGCCACGAAATTTTCATTTTCATGAAATATACGTGGCGGTCGTGACGACCCGTAAAGCCCTTGTTACACTGCCGCCGAATTTTGGTACACGAATATGCAAGTCATCCTATGTCGCGGACCGATTCGGGATCTTTCTTCCACGGTCTTGGCATTTCGCAGACCAGTCGGTGTCCACCGCGCGACTTTTACGGTTCGTCACGACCGCCACGAATATTTCATGAAAAATGAAAATTTCGTGGCCGTTCGCCGAATTTATAATAAACGAACATGATCGCCAAACAGTCGCCGAGTCGCCGCCGACATGTCGCTGCGTGCGCCGACTTGTTGCCAAGGTATCGCCGACTATTCGCAACAGATTCGCCATTCATTCGCGATGTTCGCCGAATCATGGATCAGCTTCGACCCGCGCACGATTAGGGGGCCCCCTACCCGTTTTCTGAAAATCGGGCTCTGTCGGCGAACTGTTCGTCTCTGTCGGTGAACTGTTCGCCGATTTCCTACACGACATGTTTCGGCGACAGGGTCGTGGCCAAAATTCGGCAGTAACACAAGTCACGCGATGGACACCGACTGGTCTGCGAAATGCCAAGACCGTGGAAGAAAGATCCTGAATCGGTCCGTGACATAGGATGACTTGCATATTCGTGCACATTCGTGTACCGAAATTCGGCAGTGTAACAAGGGCTTTATATGCGTCTTCACGACCGGTATGATGCTTGCAGTCACACATCTGACCAGTCGGACGAATTTCGAACCGTTCACAGTCAGCGTTCCAAAAATTTCTCATTCTTGGGCTGAAGATGACACTCAAGAATAAGAATGGATATTTTTCCACTCTCACATTTTGGGTGGCTAGAATTTTCCACTCAGACACCCAAGACAAATCGGAAATTTGGGACACTGTTCACCAGAAGTGTACATAACTTTTTTTTAAAGAAAATATTAGGGTTGCGCACTCACGCGCAGTGCGCTTGGGCTTTTGAGTCAATTCTTTTCCATGCGACACATGTTGGGGTTGCTGCTACAACCCTCTTTTGGGGTTCCTGCTACAGCCCACTTTATATATAAAGTTGCACTCCGTGCTGTTCACCATTCCTCCCGATCCACCCGACAACGCCCGATCTCTTCCGACCGCTTCCGAATCTCCGACTAGTCGGCGAGCGATCCACTCAGGGCTCGCTGATTTTTAACATCCGACCGGCCGTAAGTTATCGTCCAAAGTTTTATAATCTGCGTCAATATTTTGTGCATACTTGTGCGATTTTATGTGCACTGCCGGAGTATCACCGCTGAGAGGGTGGTGGGTCCCTTCTCTCTCCTCTCTCTGAAGAGTCGGGGGGGGGGGGGGGAGCGGGGTCGAGCCCCGTTTTTTTACATTTTTTAATGGCATCCTGACGTTTTTTTGCAGAATAAAGTGGCCGAAATCTGGGGAGAAATCGAAAATGGGGGGAGGGGGGGGGGCTATGGCTAGTGGCTACCAAGGTCAGTCCATGTCGCTGCCCAAGTGGCCCACCAGTCAAAATTCCTTAGCCGAGGCCCTGTTTAGCCAATGAGTCTGGCCAATCTGTTGATATATTCCGATAGATATTGAGCACGTTCAGTCATTTTGAAAGAATTACGGTCCGACTCTCTTTATTTTTAAAGCAATGACGCATAATATGATTATTGAAAAATTGACAAATATATTTTCTTGGAGGTAAAAGTGGGACTAGCGTCAAGTTAAAAATCAAAATTAGTACGCTGATCGAGACCTCGCTTTCAAAAGTATATATCAGTGCATTTTCGCATCGAATCTCTCTCAATCATGAACAAACTTGGGCAAAAACAGCAAGATTGCCTGTTTTGTCAATTCACACATTTTCATATTTGGGGGCAATTTTAAAGTCGATGGCCAATGTTTTCAAAGCCAACATTTACACAGGAAAAAATACAGCTATTTTTCTTCCAAATTCATTCATTTGTAGAGTCCGACTCTCTCTTGTTTTCTCGCAGTTTCCGTTGTGCTCTGAGAGAAACGATCATGTGTATCATAAGCGTTTGGCTCACTTCAAGACGGCAGAATTTGCACTTGCATTTTCTGCTGTGTGGAAGACCAGAGGGAGTCAGCTAATTTATGACAGAATGTGCTTAAAAAATGACTGGTGAATAATATCTTTTGTCAGTGCCTGACAAATATTTATATTTTAAATCACGCTCTTCAGCTGTCAAGTGAGCTCCAAATGGCCTAAATTGTCAGCTGTTTATCATCCTAGGTCAGCTCAAGGTCACAGACGTCAGCTGAAGAAAGTGGTGACCATTGGCCCTGTGTTGAGCGGACAAACCGGTGTTACCTAGTATTCTATGTACCGTGGCCGGCGCCGGGCGCGGCGGCGGGGATGCAGGGGCGGGCAGGCGTGGCGCTCATCTGCTGGCGGCCGGCGGCGAAACGTCCTGGTGGGACTACTGAACGCTCAGTCCCTGTTTCCCGCTCAGTCCCCGCTCAGTCTCCGCCGTTACAACCACGATTTCTACGTTCTGACCGAGACTTGGCTCCGGCCCACCACACCGACGAGACTGGTCACCTTCCCGGGCTACACGCTACACCGCGCCGATCGGCCCGATGGCTCTGGCTTTGGTGGCGTAGCCATCCTGTGCGGCGGCGGATACTGCGGCTCGATCATCCCCCAGCCCGGGTCGGAGTGCGCCACCTGTCAGCTGGAGAGCCTCTGGCTTCGGGTGAGGCCGGCGACTGGCGCGCCGTTTACGCTGGCTGCCGTGTATCGGCCCCCGCGCCGTACCGCTGCGGCTCTACAGGCGGACTTTACTGAACTCGAGACGCAGTACCAGCGCGTTCTTTTACAATGTCCCGGACCCGTCTTTATCTTGGGTGATCTGAATTGTAATATGCTTGACTCTGTGACCAATCGTCTGTCTGAAATGCTTCAATCACTTCATCTCCATCAGTTTGTGGCGCAGCCTACTTATTCTTCTGGTTCACTGCTTGACGTTGTAATTTCAAACTCTAGCGACGCCGTGCGGAAAGTGGGAGTTTTTAAGTGTGCTTTTGGTCCTCACAGTTTTGTTCGATCACTTTTATCGTTCACTAAGTGTCGCGTCAAACCCTGTCGTGTTCAGACCCGCATTTTAAAGCGTATCGACCATGTAAGTTTGCTCCACGATCTTTACGCTGTCGACTGGACTGGTGTTTATAATTTAGATTCCGTCGCTGCTATGTGGTCCCACATGCTTGCGCTTTTAACTCCGGTTATTGACACTCATGCACCTGTCAAGTGTATTTTAATTAGGAACCCGACCGCTCCACCTGTCACCGGTGCCACGCTCGATCTGATGGCACAGCGGCGGGGTGTGCTGCGCAGCGAGGGGAAGACGCCGGCCTTTCGCGACCTTGACAGACGGGTCAGGTCAGCGATTAGGCGTGACTGCCGTGCAGGTATCGCGGAGAGCCTGCGAGCTCAAGGGAGCAGCTCCCTGTACCGTAGTATCCGCCCTGTCCTGGCCGGTAAGAGGGACGGCGCGCGCAGCCTCCCCACCGCTACACCCGACGAGATGAATGCACATTTTGTTGATGTTGGACCGCGTGTCGCCGCTAGCCTGGCCGGCCTCGGGCCGCCGCCCGATATCCCGTGTCGCCTACCACGTGTCGGTGCGTGCGGGTTTCGGGTGGCCGGCACGACGCTGGCCGGCCTGCGGGCGGAAATGTTCTCCATTAAGCGTTCTGGTGCGTGCGGGTCTGATGGCATCTGTATTCGTATCCTCATCCTATGTTTCGACGCCATCGCTCCTGTCCTACTCCACATCATCAATACCTGTCTTACCTCATGTGATTTTCCCGAGACCTGGAAACACTCTCTGGTGTATCCTATTTTCAAATCCGGCGATCCCTCTATTATTTCCAACTACCGCCCCATTTCCTTAGTCCCCACCATGGCCAAGATTGTGGAGCGTGTGGTGCAGCGTCAGCTGTTTACTTACATGTCTCACAATCATCTCCTATCCTCATCCCAACATGGCTTCCGTCCTCAACATTCCACAGAAACCGCTCTGCTGTCCGTCACAAACCGCATCTTTTCAAACATGGACCGAGGTCACGTCTCCCTTTTGTGCCTTTTGGACCTCAGTAAATGTTTTGACGTGATTCCTCATTCCCAACTCCTAACCAAGCTCCAGCTCTACAACATCGATCAGGGGCGGATCCAGCCGATCCGTTTGGGGAGGGCAAAAGTTTCCGACCTATCCGACGACCCCTATCCGCCCCCGCACTGGGAGGAATGTAATATAAATTTTGGATGGGGATGCAAAATTTTCTCAAGGGTTTGGGCCCCTTTACTTTTTCAAGAGCTGTCAATCATCAATTTATGAAAACCAAAAGTTAAGGAAACAATCCAAAGTTTGACCACGTCTCGGACCTGCGCGACAGACTTGGCTGGCTATCACCAAAATCCATGTCAGATTACCTGACACTCACGATCGCGCAAAAGGTCATTAAGCATGAAGAGCCCGAGAACCTCGCTGCACTTTTCGTCCCCAATCAAAATTTTCGAGACCGGCACACACGGCAGGATCATCTCCTTCATCTTCCCCGACCGAGGCTTGAAACCGGAAAACGGCGTTTTGAGTACCGCGCCGCGGCGCTGTTAAATAGCCTCCCACCGCAGGTAGTGCAGCTGCCACCTGCCAGCTTCGCCCGGTCTGCCAGGGCTGCGCTGATTAACAAATCCCCGCTACGCCGCTGACGAGTCTGTTTAGTAGTAGACAAGGCATGCCGCCAATAGGTGGACGATCTGTTTGTGCTTATGTATATATATATTGTTTGTCTTATGTACATATGTAGATGATTATTGTCGCGACCCCCATCGATGGATGACTGTCGTCTAGTGCTGAGTGTTCTTCCCCCTGCCTGCATCATTGTTACCCATTATACTCGGATCTAAGCCGTAATCGCCACGCCATATGTGGAAGGCTTTTGGTGTCAATACATACATACATACATACATACAAAGTTCTCAAAGACCGGCATCGGACTCAAAAAGCCTGTATGGAGGCCCTCAAAAAACCGGTATAGAGGCCAAAGGAGCTGATGTTTAGCCTAAAGAACCGGTGTGGAGGAAAGGGTAGGAGTCTGAGTGGGGCCTTCAGGGGCAAGCGTTAGGGCCCCAAAAGTATGTGTGAGGCTCTTGGAGGCAGGTAGTTAGGTCCCTTGAGCGTGCATGGGGTCCCAAGAGCTCGCGTGTGAGCCCAAAAATTCGGCTTCATGTCCGTGGAACATGCATGGGGATTCTTAGAAGCCGCTTGGACACATATTTGATGGGTCATGGGTACCAAGATCGATGTAATGGTCCTAAAAGCCGGTGTAGGGCCAAGAAGTTCCGGTGTTGAGACTCTCAGAGGCCGGCGAAGGGGCACCAGGAGCGGATACAGTGTCTCAACAAGCCTACATGGGACCTGACAATCAGTGTGGAATCCCACGAGCCTGCGTAAGCCCTCAGAGACTTTTGTAAGGCCCTCAAAGGTCGTTGTGAATGGTCTCTGAATCTGAAATCTTCGCGGGACCCCGAGGCCAGCATGTCCCCTGCCTGCGTTAAGGCCCTCCAGAGACCGTCGTAGGGTTCTTCATAGGCCAGCGTGGGCCCTTGGAGCCTTCGTTACAGGACTCTCAGAGGCGTTACGGTCCAAGGCGGACATGAGGACAGGTGGCGCCGCCGCCGCTCGCATAGCGGCGGGAATGTGAACTAACCTGTTTACCATAAAGGACTGTGCTAACGGCCGCTGCGGGCGCCGTTTCGGGTTAGTTTTGACTTTGTACCGCAACTAATGGTTTATTTATAATAAAAAATGGACTAGCGAGAGTCGTGCCGGAATCAGAATTCAATGTTCTACAAAACTAAGCCATTTTCATTGTGATCACGTCATAGACTTCACCGCCCAACCCAATAAAGCAGAAATATGTCGTGTCACCGGTGATTACATGCAAGAATTCTTTGGCATATAGCATAAAAACCAGAACACCTTTGACTGCAGCGACTATGCGGTACTACAGAAAATTGTATGGCCTGCCTAATGGTGCCCATTACTTAATAATTAAGTTGAGTATTTCGTCGCCTAACTCTTGTAAAACCGTATGTCCGCTTGTCTATGGACTTTGGACCGTAACGGTCAGCATGACCCCTGCAGTCTGCCTGCGTTGAGGCCAGATCAGAGGCCGTCGTGGGGCCCTCAGACGCCAGCGTGGGCATTTGAAGCTTGCATTGGGTCCTAGAGGTCGTCGTGAGGGCCCATAGATGACAGAGGTCGTGGTGAGGGCCCTCAGGGACCGTCTCGGGTGGTATCACTGTGGAAATCGTTGTGAGGGCCCTTAGAAGCCTTCAAGAGGACCATCAGAGGTCATCATGAAGATCCTTGGCCATCATGGCGGTCTTCATAGACCCTGGGCCCTCAGGTATCTTTGCAAGGCCCTCAGAGACTGTGGTAAGGACATCAGAGTCCATCGTTAGGGCCATCAAGAGACCGTCACAGGTTCCTTAGATGCCATCATAGCCCCTGCAGCCTGGTTGTGTTGGGGCCCTCAGAGGCCGTCGTGGGCCGTCTAAGGCCCGATGGGCACTCAGACCTGAGATGGGTCTAGGACCGTGTCACGAGGGCCCTCAGAGACCACCGTGGGGCCCTCAGAGGCAGTGTAACCCCTGGAGTCTCCGTGGGGTCCTCAGATGCCGTCATGGGGCACCAAACGCGGTTCGGGACACTCCTAGCCGGTGAGGGCCCCAAAGACCAGCATAGGGCGTTCCTGACCAACAACTGGACGTCTGATGATCGGTGATCCCACATGATCGTTCGTTTCCCGATCACTGGTTTTTAGGATAAAATGTATTTGGTGGTGTGACAGGCCTCTTATACGGCTTTTGGAGGGTGCAAAAAGCTATGTTTGCACTCCAATGTCTTCCATGGGTCTGGAACTGAAACCCCTGCACCCTCTATCCGGATTTCCGCTGCCCTTGAGCACCGAGATGACCAAACGACTTTACAACGCCACACTATCTACCTGCAAACAGTTCAGGGAGTTCGATCTATTAACAGCATTCTGGCATAAATCATCAGCAGCGAGCGTCCAACTCCTTCCTTCGGAATGGCCGTCACCGAAAGTCCTGCTTTTCGTCCAGATAGTCCTCGACGCCGTATTCAATTTTATTATCTCTATATGCTTTGGGAGGGGCAAAAGGACAGTCTTGCCCACATGATTTAGCTTTGGGGAGGGCAAATGCCCATTTTGCCCTCCCCTGGATCCGCCACTGACATCGATCCTTCTTGGTTCTCCGCATACCTTTCCGGTCATACTCAGTCAGTCTCCATTTGTACTTCTTCCGGCAGCAGAGTGGCTTCTAAACCTCTTCCTAACACCATGGGAGTTTTCCAGGGCTCTGTCCTTGGTCCTCTGTTGTTCACAATATTCGCCAACGACCTCAGCCTGCACGCGCCGGACGCCCATGTGATCCAGTACGCTGACGATACCCAAATCCTTATCTCCGACTTGCAACAAAACATCCCACTCCTCATCCAGCGCATGGAAAACACCCTGGCCTCCCTTTCATCGTGGTTCCATGCACACGGCCTTAAGCTCAACACCTCCAAAACCGAACTCCTTCTCCTTGGAACCAAGCAAAACACCCGCAACCTGCCCCTGTCAGCGTACGGATCGGTGGGGAGACCGTTCGGGAGAGTCACACAGTGAGGAACCTGGGTGTGATTTTTGACCGGCACCTCACCTGGGATGCACATGTGAGTGACATCATTCGCAGGTGCACTGGCCTCCTGATCGGCCTCCGTCACCTGAGGCATTTCCTCCCGCAGCCGGCACTTCTAGCTGTTGTTCAGGGGCTGATCATCTCGCGCCTCAGGTACTGCGTGGCTGTGTACGGCAACGGGTCGGCCGCGAACGATACGAGACTTTTAACCCGCGCCCTGGTGGGGGGGGGCTATTTTTTGCCCCCCCTCCAGACTTTTCAATATATCTCCAGAACCGCTGCGCCGATCGTCACCAAACTTTCAGTACCCTCCCGGACATCAATTTTACACATTGTGACCAAAAATTTTTCCAAAAGCTATGATAGGTTGGCCGGAAATGACGTCAGAGTGACGTCATGTTCTGCCGTTTTCGACCCAAAAAAGGGTTTCGCGGGAAGAGCTGTCAGGCCTATAGCTTTTCAAATACAGAAAAATGTTTAGGACATAAAAGCTGTAGAATTGACAGGGCTACAAAACTGCTATCTCAGATTTTTGAATTTTTTTGATTTTGACCCCCAAAAATCAAAAAATAGATTTTTGGGATATAATAGTCAAAAAATCCAAAAAGTTTTTTGAATTTCGCAAAAACCGGAATATATGTGATAGTCCTTACCGCCTTCCATCCACATACCAAATTTTAGATTGATACCTCTTTTTTTGGCGAAGTTATAGCGAAAAAACTGTTCAAAATTGATGACGTCAAATTTTCAAACTCAATTTTTAGCAATTTTAGACCTCGTAGTGCAAAACAAAGACCACCATTAGACTCCCCGTGACGAGCTGCATCGAATCGATACCCTTTTTATGCAAAAATATCAACTTTGAAATTTGACCTTTTTTGACCTGACCTTGACCTGACCTCCACCAGAAAGTGACCTAAACCGTACCTGATGGTCTTATAACCAACACCATTGGGTTGGAAATGAAAAACTGGCCATAAAACATGCATCGCACAACCTTAGTAAAGTTGGGATCATGTGGTGACCCTTGGTGACCTTTGGTGACCTGACCTGGTATGACCAGTGACCTCTAATAGCAACATATGTACTAGACAACTGACGTCTTATCGCTGATTTTCGACAAAATGCGTTTTACTCGGTGTTATAGCGCTTTCCCTAGAAGCCCCGTGAACGGTGAAACATTTTATCTTTGACCTGACCTGTGACGTCATCGGTGACCCCGAGGTCAATAAAATTTGGTTTCCCTCGACAAATTTGACAGGGCTATCGAACGCCGTTTGAATTTTGCGGATCCGTCCAGTAGTTTCGGAGATACGAGGGGGGGCAAAAAATAGCCCCCCCCCACCAGGTCGCGTTATAAACAGACCCCACCAGGGCGCGGGTTAAAAGTTCTTAACTTCGCGACTCGTGTCGTCACCGGTTTGAGAAAGTATGACCACATTTCTCGCGCCCGTAATGACCTGCAGCTGCTCTCGCCGCGACAGATGTTTGAGCTGAGGACTTTGACAACAGCCTACAATGTGCGTGCCAGTGGTGAGCCTGCCGAACTCGCCTCTCTGTTCACGACCTTTTCTGAAGCACGAACCTGTGAGCGTGTGACACGATCGGATTCACGCCTACGACCCCCTGCCACGCGCACAGTGACCGGCCAACGCTCGTTTGGTTACCGAGCAGTGTCACTGCTAAACCGGTTGCCGGTGGGGGCCATGGAGCTAGACACGCGGGGCTTCAAGCGCGCTGCTAAGGGACTTGTTCTGTCGTAGCTTTTATGTGTGCATGTGAGCGTGCAGGTATGACTGTGATGCTACCTGTGATTTTTTGACAAGTTTCCCACCAATGTTTTAACTTTGTAACAACTGACACAGAATAGCCACGTCTGCACTGTGGAGTGTCTGCGGAAGTCGTAAATAAATAAATAAAAAAGTGATATATTATGATATGAGAAGATATAGGTCAAAACAAGCATGCACACGAGCGGGTGTGAATAAAATTGTATTTGAGGTATGCCTTTTTAATATACGTTCGATTTGCTTTAGTTATTGGTAAGAACAGAGGCAACCAGGAAGAGCGCCCCTGAAGAAAAGGTGGCGCACTTGACGGGTGCGATTTTAAGGTCTAAGCCCTAAGGTCAGTCGGGGACCTCTAAGTTCGGGTCAAGCGCTCCATGTTAGGGGTAAAAGAATGGGGGCAAAAAAGCATCCCGATTTTGGCAGCATCGTCTTCGTCATGCTGTGTCACGGCACCCATCCACTCCTTCGCCCGAAATATAGTTCCCTTTTTGTATCAGTTCTGGCATAATCCCGCACATTATGCTGCATGTTGTTTGTCATGAAAAACAATGCATGTTCAGCTACGTTCTACGCAGTACGCTTTAACCTAACCACCATCCCACCATCCACCACTAACCACCATCCCGTTCTGTGCTCCCTTCCACCCCACACAAATCAGCCGAGATACTAGTCAGTCGGGCTAGCGCTATCCTCCCCTCCCTTCCTGACTGCACAGCGCTAAAACCTAGAGCCGAGACTTCCCGAGCGCGACCTCTGACCCCACGCGGTCCTTAGGCATCGGCTGTCCGAAAGGTCAGCCGATGCCTAAGGGCGCGCCGCCCGCCGGCCACCCGGATAGCCTCTGCTGAGTCTCCCTTTCATACACCGTTTTCTACGCGCTCGATTCATTCATGATTCTGTGTTTCATGATGGCTCTACTGATGTCATAGGCGATCCCAGGCAGGCAGACGTCCTCCGGGCTATCAGCGGCACGACGTGGGGCTGCTCACCGTCTGATCTGCGCAGCACCTATCTCGCCTTCTCCCGTGCCTGCGCCGACTACGCCGCCGGTGCTTGGATGCCCGGCCTCAGCGAGTCTGGCCTGAGGGAGCTGGAAACGGTGCAAAGACAGGCGTGCAGGACAATCACCGGCTGTGTCAGATCCACACCAGTGGACGCCCTGGCCAGAGAGGCGGATCTCCTGCCTTTCTCGGCGCGGCGGAGGCAGTTGGCGGCTGTGGCGATGGAGCGCCACTCCCGGGACCTACCAGACGACCCTGTGCAGCGGATCCTCCTCCCTGAGAACCGGCCCCGGCAACGTCTGCGCTATGATAGAGGATGGGCACGGACGGGCCAAGAGCTATCCAAAGACGCCGGCCTAGACGACTTCCCACGCGAACCGTTCCTGGTGGTTGCCAACACCCCTCCCTGGGAGTCACCACCACCACCAGCGGTTTTCTTCCACACTGGACTCGTGAGGCCGGTGCCGCACAACGCCCCCGCCGAACAGCGACGGACTGCCGCCGAGGAGACGCTAGCCGGACTGCCGAACCCGGACGTCCAGGCTTTCACGGACGGCTCGGCCACAGCCGGCACAGAACGAGGCGGAGCAGGGGCAGTCTATAGGAGCGGCAGGGAAGTGAAGAGGATCCGAGCGCCAGCGGGGCGCTTCACGTCGAGCTACACAGCGCAGCTCCTCGCTCTACGTGGGACACTCAAATACATCGAGTCCATCTTTACCGATCAAGACCCTGCACTCAGTATCCAGCTGTGCACCGACTCCCTATCATCCCTCATGCGTCTGAGGGAGGGCCCGGCCAACCAGACTGAACGGGTCGCTGACCAAGTCTGGCTATCCCTCCGGCGACTAGGACGACGCCACCGCGTGGACCTTCAGTGGGTTCCCGGTCACGCGGGAGTCGCCGGCAACGAGATCGCCGATACCGTGGCCAGGGAGGCCGCTGAGCTGCCGCAGGACGGGATACCCATCACCTTCGCGGCGGCCAAGAGCCTGCTGAAGCGCCACGTAAGCAGAGAGTGGGTGGAGAGCACGCGCCACTCCCGACCTACGCCCGCGACCCGCCCGCACCTAAGCCACGACTACCACGATGTCGTCGGCCCGGGCAGGGTCAGGCTGGTAGACAGGCTCGGCCTGTCCAGGAGAGAGGGCACCGCTTTGGTGCGCCTCCGGACCGGCCACTCTCCTGCCCTGCAAGCGTACCGCCACTTCATCGGGGTGGAGGAGGACGATGGATGCCCGACCTGCGACGGCGGGGTCAGGGAGGACGCGGAACACTTCCTGACGTCGTGCCCCGCGACGGCCCGCGTCCGACACGACGTTTTTGGGGAGAGAGGACCCGACGCTGCGGGAGGTCTTCGCTGACCCGTGCCGGGTTATCGAGTTCCTGCGGCGCCTGGGCCGACTATAGAGCGCCCACGGCGCTAGACACTCTGGCGGGGTGCTGGTTTTTCCGGCCCTGCCCGGCGTCTGAGCCCGCCGGAACCCGTCTGGGGGCCTGCTGCCCTCCCTGCGCGGACGTCGCAAGTGTCGCCCCCGAGGGGGGCTGGGGCCCTCCCGGGCCCCCCATGTGGGCCCACCGGGCCCGACGGCCGGAACGCCAACAACAACAACAACAATCCCAGGCAGATTGCGGCCAGAATACCCCAAACGGCAGAAAATGAGGTTTTTGGTGAATATCTCGGAAAGTATTTGGCATACAAGGATGCAATTTTACAGTCTAGTGGTAAATGTGCATACACACAATTCGGGTTCATACAGGGTGTCCCATAAGTTCGTTCTCACATTATGTTTGCATGTGAAACAGAGTACATTGCGTTTTGGTATATTTATGACCCCTCAATGTGCTCCCCATTTAATAGGCAAACACATGAATACATGCTGCGGCATGCCAACCGGCATGTTTGGCTGCATAGCAGGCTTAAAGTTAACCCAGACTGACTTGACATGCGCCGTGAGCTCCTCGAGGCTGGAACAGCGCTACGCTTCAACGAGCCTCAACTTCAGCATAACCAACAAATTTTTATGAAATTTTGATCCGATGAGGTGCCTGGCATGTGATCTTGCCACAAACGCCTGTCACAGTCTCCTTGCACCGCTTTTAAGCTTTGCTTGACCTGTGCACTGATGCACTGTCTTGCCTGAAGATGGGCCTACGACCTCCCGGATGCCATTTTCTCCTCTATAAATGTGTTCATACTTGCGGTTCGAGTTCAGCTTGAGGGCTGAAATTCCTCCTAGATGTTCTTGGAAAAGCATTCTGCTTCCCAAAACTGTTTCCGGGTTGCAACTTGTAACTTGATCAACTCCAGAACGCCTATAACCCCACAACACAGTGACCCTGGCCTTTTGCATAGGAACATAACGGGACGAAATGAAGGCCTCCTCCTTCGCCCTTATGGGGTTGTTTTCGGGTTTGGACGGGTGTTTCATCTCGAACGTGGACTAGTTAGTCCAGATGACCTGGTTGATGTCATCAGCCCTCTAGTTTTGTTTAGCCTCAGGCATAACGAAACTCATGTTTGGCCATTTTAAGACGTTTTTGACTGTTTTGAGCCCTCCGGTAAGCAAAGCTTAAGTCACCTTGAGTTATGTACCCCGAAAGAACACTCTTAGACAGCCTGATCCATCCTGAAAAGTCTGTTTACCAACTTTCTAACCCTTTGACCTTTTTGATGGCCACTTTGGCGCCACACAGTTTTGGCCACTTGGCTCATTCCTGAGGGCTGGCTAGAAAGAGGATAAACTTGCAGTTATTGACTCCCAACAAATCATCGGCGTCACTTGCTGACTGTGCGTCCAGTTAGCGATGGATATTGGCTACAGACTGGTAGGCCTCAATCACCCTCAATCGTCGCGAATGGTCACGTGCTGACTAAATACTGAGACGTACCCGTATCGGAGACCTCTATGTTGCGGCGTTAGCCGTCTCTGTAGGAAGCGGGCTCTCTAGCAAAAACTATTTTGTCTACAGAAATTAGCTACTGTGGAGCATATTTCTACCAGCCATGGCAACCATGTAAGCTCAGTTACGAACCAATTTCAGCGTGCCTTTAAGCAAGAAAGCCTAAAAACGTAAAATTTAGGTGAGAACGAGCTTATGGGACACCCTGTACTTATGCATTTGAACATTATATAGGACCAGATATATCCAAAAAAAGCAAAACCACCAAGACTTTTACTGGAGAACCGTACCCACACATTTCTCTGCCAGCCCGTTCGATTTCGGTGACATGGCAGGTGTAGTCAGATCACTGATCTTGAAGAGTTCATCAGATGACCGATGAACTTTTTTCAGACATGAGGCCTTGAGCATTATCCGTGACAATCGTACGAGGGAGGCCCTAACAAGCAAACGGTTGCCTTAACAGTTCGAGTGTCGCCTCTGTGCCGGTGCTCCGGGTGGGGTGTACAATATACATCCATCCACTTGGAATGAGCATCAACTACAACCAAGAACATCCATCCGGACATTGGCCCAGCATGATCTAAATGTACCCGTTCCCACGGTCTGAACGGCCACACCCACGGGTAAATTGACGTTTCAGATACACCCACGGGTGAATTGACGTGTCAGGTACACCCGCGCGGGGGTGAATTGACGTTTCAGATATACCCACGGGTGAATTGACGTTTCAGGTACACCCGCGCGGGGGTAAATTGACGTTTCAGGTACACCCGCGCGGTGAATTGACGTTTCAGGTACACCCGCGCAGGGGGTGAATTGACGTTTCAGGTACACCCACGGTTGAATTGACGTTTCAGGTACACCCGCGCGGGGGTGAATTGACGTTTCAGGTACACCCGCGCGGTGCTCCTGACACTCACCACACTGCTTTGTCATCGAAACGATATGATCATCAAGATTCGGCCACCATACATACATGCGCGCGAATGACTTCATTCGGGCTTCCCCCACTGGTCAGCTTACGACATGAGCGTCCATCCACTGAGCTACCGAGAATGGTCCTCGGCTGCACAAAACAAAATGGCATTCACCCGCTGACCGCCAATGACAGTTTTGTGACGTTTGATCGCGTTTGACCGCAACGACTGGTCACTGGTCTCGGCGGCTCAGTGGGTACACGCTGGCGTCGTAGGGTGACTGGTTGAAGAAGCCCGGTTCGAACCGTCCCGGGTGCGCGACTTATTTGCTCCTGTTGGAACGGTTTGCGTATCAAACTACGTGTTAATGATTCTTTTAAGGCCGCCGTCCACTGTGCCGAACGCTTGCGGTCCGTACAGAATTTAACACAGAGCCCTATGGGCGCATCCGGTCCGTACGGAAATCGTGTGCGCTCCGTGCGGACCGTATCCGAACGGCAATCAGCTGTCGATTTTCCGTCAGCTCTCCGCATGCGTTTCGGAAGCGGTTGCCACGGAAACGAAATAACAAAGTCCGACATGTTGAACTTTTCTGCGGAGAACGCAGACGGAACGGACGCGGACAGGGACTGTCTTCCCTCTTCGGGTTTTCAATTGCAAATTTTAGAAAGAATTTCAACTCTTTCAAGATGAAGTAAGTAAACATAATTTCCTTGACATGGCAGCATTATGTTATGCCAGTAAATTGCTATATTTTCTTTTGTAATAACTGATAACTGCTCTTCACAAAGTGTTCGCCAGTGTCCGTGATCTTTCCGTCTGCGGTCCGGATGCGGTCAGCGTGCGGCGACATTCCTGACGGACTCCGGACGGAATTCCGTCAGTGGACGGCGGCCTTTAGACTCCTAGGTCAGGTGAAGTCAGCTACATTTCAGACTGATTCGGTGGACGGGTTTAGAATAGCTCTTGCAATGATAAGCGATACAAATATATTTTGACCTAAAAATAATCTTAAATAACTTCAAAGGAGGCACCATTGATGAAAAACTTAATGAAATTTCGCTCATTCTTTCTGATCTATCCGCCCAGTCTCAGTCTCTCCGCTCAGTCTATCCGATCCACAGGCTTTATGAACGTCAACAGACAGAAGTACACGGAGCACATGGTCGTGAGTAACGGTTAACTGAGAACAGAGGCCTCTTGCACCAAACTACCTAGCTAGGTAAAATCGAAAAACCGGTTTCAGAATAAGCTAATCTAACGGTGGTAAATTTGTTTGCAATAGCCCAATACATTATCCTACATGTGCTTGCTAAATTTTGCACGCAAATTGTCACATTTGAGACTTGGACTGGTTATGCGATGCAAAATAATCTAAGCATTGGTGCAAGAGGATTTTGGTGCAAGAGGCCTCAGCTATCAATGTCGTACGAGGGTGTCTCAGGAAAAAAAAACACTCCGTGATAGGCTTGAGAACTTGGCCGTAAATGCACGCGAGAAACATTGCCCGAAATCGTCACAGGTGAATCGGTTACCGTCTTTCAGAGTACAGATGACACTGTTTTTCTTTACATACTTAAGCAGAGAACAAAAGCGTTTTTAAGTTCACTTAAGGCCGCCGTCCACTGTGACGGAATTCCGTCCGGAGTCCGTCCGGAATGTCGCCGCTCGCTGACCGCATCCGGACCGCAGACGGAAAGATCACGGACACTGGCGAACACTTTGTGAAGAGCAGTTATCTGTTATTACAAAAGAAAATATAGCAATTTACTGGCATAACATAGTGCTGCCATGTCAAGGAAATTATGTTTACTTACTTCATCTTGAAAGAGTTGAAATTCTTTCTTAAATTTGCGGTTGAAAACTCGAAGACGGAAGACGGTCCCTGTCCGCGTCTTTTCCGTCTGCGTTCTCCGCAGAAAAGTTCAACATGTCGGACTTTGTTATTTCGTTTCCGTGGCAACCGCTTCCGAAACGCATGCGGAGAGCTGACGGAAAATCAACAGCTGATTGCCGTTCGGATGCGGTCCGCACGGAGCGCACACGATTTCCGTACGAACCGGATGCGCCCATAGGGTTCTGACTTTTGTGTTAAATTCCGTACGGACCGCAACCATTCCGCACAGTGAACGGCGGCCTGTAGTCTCGGATACCTGCTGAAAATGGTCTCCCTGGTGTGCAGCAAGAGGAGAGCGTTTCATGCGACAGTGGGCACTGGGCAACATTTATTTTTTATTTTTTTTTTTGGCGCAAAGATGTTTTATGTATGTCATGCGGCACAGTCTACAGGTACAGGTGGCCCATCGCGAGCTCGGAAATTCGTATAACCGAGCGGGTGTAGCGAAGGGATCACTGCTGATGCTGAGCTGCTGGCGGGTGGGGTGCGCTCACTGAGCCACCAACAGAAGTCACTGCTAGAGGCCC
The DNA here is from genome assembly GCF_019059575.1 of Amphibalanus amphitrite. Classification (NCBI taxonomy): domain Eukaryota; kingdom Metazoa; phylum Arthropoda; class Thecostraca; order Balanomorpha; family Balanidae; genus Amphibalanus; species Amphibalanus amphitrite. The sequence goes on along the minus strand of NW_024881918.1, from coordinate 42,294 downwards.
ACCATGTCACACACTCTCCTGGAGCACATGCATGAAGAACCAATAGATGGTGAACAGAAAGCCGGGAGGCGAGAGCACTTCCGGCCGGCTGACGTACTGTCGGACCTGGTCGTAGCTGAGCTCCACCACCTCGATCAGCTCGCCTTCCTCCGGGTTGCCGCCGCCTGAGGAGATCAACAAGTCAATATAGGTCAGCGTGGGCAGTCTACTTCTTGTTCACTCTGTTCACTGGTGCCGCAACACCCATCGACCCATTCGCACGACCACTCATTCTCATCTATCACACGTAAACGATGTAAAATGATCGTCACGCATGAAACGCGCTCATTTGCGGACTAACTAAATTCAACATTGAAGCTTATTGGCTGTGCGCTAGAGGTCTGCATAGGCCGCCTGTGACCACGGCTGGCTGCAGCCCCACGGCTTTTCAAACTTAAACCGATCGCCGGTTGTCAGACGCCGGCGCCTGTGCAGGCATACCAAAACCAGGTATTGTCCATCTGAACTTGACAGTCACGTGACCCATTTGACCTTCGGATCCAATTCTGGTAGGGGCATTCCACGTCAAATCAAACCATTTTGTAAAACTTTGATGCCCTATATTTAGAAGACCTGTGGTCAGAATGTGCAAACAACATCAATGTAATGTCCGGGGCGACACAGGAACTCGCTCACAAATTTATAATGAAATCGCTGATGGTAAGGTGCAAAACAGCCGATTTTTGTTCGATTTGACGTGGAATGCCCCGGTAGTCAATGCTGGCGCTCTTGTTACCTTTGCGAAAAATGTAACCCCGTGTTCGCAGTTTCTCGTACGACGAAGATTCTGCGTGATCTGGCCAATGGCGTTGGAGAACCGCGGCCAAGCCCCGCTGATCTTGAACGTGATTGGCCGGACGCCGGACGGCGTAGAATCTTCGTCGTTCGGGAGACTGCGAACACGGGGTAGACAATCTGTGCGTGGATATAGGGAGCGGTGAATGCGTAAGGACGATGATAGGATGAGTCGTCTTTTATTATTTATATTATTATCCTCATTATGCATTCTGATCATTTCCCTTATGGTCAGGATTTTTCTCTGTTGATTTAACAAATAAAAAACGGCGTGCTTTACGGCTAACGCCAAGTGACAGATTGGAATTGGGTTACAACAGTTGGGCAAACCAGGCTTCTGAAATAAAAAATGGAGGCATCAAAAAAATTGATTCTTCATGACCATATTTGGGCATAAATGTAGACCGTTTCTTAACCCTCGGCCGCACATGGGGGGTGGTTGCCACCCCCCCCCCCCCAGGTAGTCTTTCTGCTCTGCACTCTACATTTTTTCGAGCTAGAAGCCTGATTTTTCGTATAGCTGCTCCTCTATCCTTTCTTAATGTTCACTGAAAATTTCAAGTTTCTGTGGTTTTTGGTTTCGGAGATATGACCCTGTTTTTCAGGTCATGTCATGACCCAAATGACCAATTCTCAACATCTTGCGTTGGCTATGGGCCTTGTGAGCTTTGGACACCTTGATTTCGGCCTTTTTGCCAGTCTTACCTCTCACCTATCATGGAACATGTTGTTCGACGATGTACAGATGTCAAGGTCAGGGTCAAGGTCAACCTAGGTCATCTAAAATAATTGCTTTTCAGGCAAGCTAGATTTATTTTTCGTGAAGTTTTTTGACTGCATTTTGGGTAAAAGCTTCTTCTCAGATCATGATTTCATGTAATATGGACCATAGATAACATGAATCTGGATTGGACACGAAATCTGATAAATGCAGAATGGGGCCGAAAATTTATCAGTAGGATCCTTTGTTTGTTGTCCGCGCGATCGATCTGCTAAAATTCACCATAGCCTGCATTGGACGATGATCATTTAAACATTTGAAACTATTATATTTCGCAAAGTATTGAATCAGAGCATCAGTATTTGTGGTTTACTCTTATTCTAAGTTCAAAATCGATTCAACATATTTTCCAATTCATTCAAGTGATTGATACTTAGGCATATGCGCTTCGTTTACAATTACACGCTTGTTAGCTTATGGCTTACATTACAAAAGGAAACACGGTAAAGGAATGGTGACTGGAGAGCCTTTCAAACAGCAAAGCAAGGAATAAGAAGCGCTACAACGGAGAAGACGAACAACAGGCGACAAGCGTGTTTTTCCTGACAAAAACGGACTCAATTCCGATGAAAACCCATACCACACAGGATCGAGATCTCAACCAGGAGCATTCCGGAGTAGCGGTGGCAAAATGTGGACCCGGGGACCCGGGGTCCAGACCGGGTCCCCCAAAATATTTGGCCGGGTCCAACCGGGTCCTATCATTCCCCTGTGCTATAAGGTATAAATGTTGATATCTTTTACGCTTTGGCAAACATGGTTGATGCAGTTTCCAGTTCATAAGTCCCAATTCCACTTTTGAATTATAATATTCCTGCAAATTGGGCTACCTATTCTGTAGCATACTGGTCAACCTTGCTTCAATTTCTTATCTTGGCACCTACAACAAAGCAAACAAGTTCTAACTTGAACTGCAAGCAGTCCAGAAAATATTTCACCAAATGTTTGTACAGTGTACACTTATCACTTCCATTCAGTTTGCTGTACAGGGTGTCTCAAAAGTTCGCTTACAGGTACCAGCCATGTTTTTTTTTGTCAATAATTCTGAATCAACATGAAATTAACAGTCGAAATTTTGCATGGGCATTGGTAACAACCTTCCTCAAGCAGCTTCATTGTTTTCAAGCGCATTCGACCCTTCATGAGCACACAAAAAGGGTTCACCTCTGACCATGGATCAGGCATGAAAATGGAGGTCGCGTACTCGGGTCGGCTGAGAAACTCTCTGCTTCACGAGTAATGGGAATGGTTAGGTCGGAAATGACACATGGCAAAGTGTCGGCGAGGATGAGTACAACATGATGGTCATCTAATAAAAACGGTGGCTAAAATTTTTGAAGGACAAAACCATGCGAGACTAACAGCGTTTTGAACGACCCTTGTACCGCAGCAGACTCGTGCTCCGGAAAGCAGCTGAAAATGCAGTCCTAACTATTGAAAACTGACTAGAAGCTCACAGACAGAGGTTACCCAGTTTCAAAAATTGCAGGTCATCATAAAATACAGACAAAATATCATTTAAAATTGTTTATAATATCTATAACGCTAAATTTTGAGGGAAAATAATGCGAAAATCGTCAATGCCGAGGATAAATGACCCTCCAAAAGTGTTAATTAATGTAAAGTTTTATCTAACGAAGTTTCAAGAGGCAGATCTGGAGCAAATAGCTTTCTTTTACACACAAAATCCGGACAAAACCGCACGATGGACAGGTTTTGGCCGTTTACAAAGCAGAACCTCTCCCGAGGAAAACACTCCGGAACCCAGCGAAGGTCTTGGCATTGGGAATGACGAGCGTTCGGGATTTGCAAATTTTGCAAAATGTGTCTAAGAAACAGATGGCCGACACATTCTGCTACGATATGCTGCGAAAAATTTGCCCCTGGCACTTCCCATTTGTTCAGGAATGGGGTTGTTTTGAAAAGGAAAATGGTGCTTGGGAGGTCGGCGCCAGTCATTCATGAAGGAGTTAGCGCCAGAGAAGACCTACAAAATACTCACGGATGGTGTCGATGCAAGCTATCGGCTTTCAGGGAGAAGCGGATGTTGCCGGAGAGCTCGTCAAACCTAAATCCGACGCAGAAACTGCGGGGGATTCCCCTACAAGAGCTTGAAAGCTGGTAACCTTTTATCAGCCTCCGGCAGCTGACGGAGTGACGAAAATCGGTATGGGCAAATATTTTTGGAGATACAGCAAAGGGTTTGGTTTCCAACCTTCCGAATCAGTTGTCAAAGCATGCATATTTGTCTAGTGTACACACGGACACCAAAACCTTAGATTTTTGGCCAGTTCTTATATGCTTTATTGACATGGGAAATGTGTAAGCGAACTTTTGAGACACCCTGTACACACCCAACAATATTTTGGGCTGTAGAAAGAAAATACCAATAACATATGTAGGTAAGTATGACTGAAATCCATTTATAATGGACACAAATCCAATTGAAGCAAGGCTGACCAGTGGCAAATCTTACCTGCCTTTTCAAAGACATTGACATAGGTACCAAAGTCACTGTGCCCACCGGAAATCGGAGGTAATGCTTGATACCTATGGCCTTGGTTTGATATTTAAATGCGTTTCATAACTCAATCAGCTTTATCTGTATGAAATGAATCCAAGGCATTCTCCAGAAGCCGTGGTATTGACCAGATTTTTGGCCAGCTGGCGCCGCATGGTGGCGCTAGCAGAGCGTATAATACTAGCGCTCTACTAGCGCCATCATACGGCAACAGGTGGCAAATAACTGAGTCAATACCAATGCCATTCTCCAAGGCCAATGATTCCGTGTTGATATGAAAACGGCGCATTTGAGCGTCATATATGCCAAGCCTTACGCACGCTAATCTACTGCATAAAGGTAACAATTTTGGAACACGATCGGGAAGAGGACAAAGTCTCCACTCTAGCACATACTAAACGTCTAATGACATTGATACAAAGACCCCGAATACATTGACGAGTAAATGTGCATCAGGAACGGATTTTCCTACTCGTTCAGCATAGTGATACGTTTGTAATACGCAATTACTCTGCTCATGGATCCCAGCTCAAAGACGCTAAGACCAGTAAAACGCCTTTTGGGCGAAGAACGAGCGAGCGAGATTCCCCTGCTTGTGCGGATGGGCGAGAGGGTACTTCCAACGGGCTTGCGCAAAGCACCCTTCTAACCGGTCGCTAGCGGTGTACCAAATTTGAACGCAATCGGCCCAGCCGTTCCTGAGATCTGGAAGCGGCACTCTGCACGTGCGCACGTGCAAACGGGGTCCAAACTGACTTTAGCACGGCACCCTACTAACTGGTCCCCAACCGTGTACCAAATTTGAGCGCAATCGGCCCAGCCGTTCTCGAGATCTGGAAGCGCCCCCTGCACGTGCGCACGTGCAGTAGCACCTTAACCGCAACACATGGGAATGCATTGCCTGGTGGGTACCTACCTGTATGCCAAGTTTCAGCGAAATCGCCCCAGTAATTACCGAGTTATTAAAATGGGAACAAATTTGACACCTCCTATTGTTGTATTTTGCACGTGCACTGGGGGTAATTATCATATATGACCTGAATCTGGTTCTAAAATACAAACTGTGAAGCGAAGTGAAATGACCATGGCATAAGTGTTTTATTTTGCAACACAAGTATGCCCAATTAGAAAGAAAATATTTTCTTCTTGCATTGTACACAATTTTCTAAATGAATTTCGGGAACTGGTTCCATCTGGTTCCAATGCTGACTTAGACCGGGTCTGACCGGTTTCGGGAATGTGCCAGTCAGATCGGGTCCGGGTCCGGGTCCCAAAATTTTCCAGTTTTGCCACCTCTATTCCGGAGCAACCAAGTTCCATAGACCGACTTCAAATGTTTACCCTCTTCTCGTTCAAGAGAGGAGCTGCAGTGCCCACTGCCCTCTGCTTCTTAATGCTGGAAATCTCGTCTCTTCGGAAAGGCCACGCCAAAATGCATAATGCTCACATAATCGTAGCCAAGCGTCCACTCTCATGGTGCCCAGCTCAGGCCGTCAATTTGAGTAAGACTTACTTTAGAAGTAACTATGCTTTCAAACGAAAGTTAACAATTTTAAGCCGCGCCCCGCTGGGGGGGGGGGCAGAATCTGCCCCCTCCCGTTTTCGCCAATAACTTCTAAACGCGTAACGCCAGCGATGTAAAACTTTCAGCACCTTATCATACATCAATTTGACATGTTCCCTGAAAATTTGAGCGAAATCCGTCGATTTTTTTAAAGAAAATGACGTTTAATGACGTCATGTTCGCCATTTTCGCCATAAAAATCGCAAAATTTCAAACGCCGCTAACATCTTCATTTTTAAAGGAATCAAGACGTAACAAAAAAGGTTATACGTGATTCTACTTTGTCTATCAGCCAATTCTGGAAAAATTTGGATTTTGGCCCGAAATTTTTTCAAAAAAAACGATTTTTTGGGAAAATAATTATCAAATCCAAAATATTGAGTGTATCGAAAAACCGGAATATATATCAGAGCAGTGGTCTATGTGCACATACATACCAATTTTGAGAAGAATCGGTTCAAAATTGTGGGAGTTATTCAAAAATTTTATGACGTCACGACACACAAAATTTTTGAAAAATGATTTTTTTTTTTTGAAGTTCGAGACTCCGTACGGAAACAAAAATAGCACCATTCGACTCGCCGTGAAAAAAACTGCATCAGATAGACACCTTTTAGGCCTTAACAATCAACTTCAAAATTTGACCTCACTTGACCTGACCTTGACCTGACCTCGACCTGAAATTCATCCAGAGGTGGTCCATATCACTAATTGAGTGTGCCTATTGGATTCTTTGGATAAAATGACCCATAAAACATGTCTCGCACATGCCTCTTTCTATATTTTGTTTTTGGTGACCTGACCTGACCTGACCTTGACCTTGACCTTTGAATGATATTGTATGCAACGAATATTGTCTTGGTAGCCTAAGAACACGTTTTGGGCAATCAGTCTCAGTCCATTCTTCGGCAATTACGGTGCAAGTCCGATGGTGTAGAAACTTGCATTTTGTACCCTTGACCTGACCTTGACCTGAACTCTGACCTACTTAAGCAAAAAAATTTGAGCTCTTAAGATTCGCCTCGTTAAGAGCTTTCGATTGCCGTTTTCTCCGTCTTTCTACGACCATCGGTTCGGAAGTTAGACAGGGGGGGCAGAATCTGCCCCCCCCCCCCCAGCAGGGCGCGTATGGCTGAATAGCCCAGCGGGGCGCGGGTTAAGAAAAGTGATGGAATTTTGGCGCCGTAAATTGGATACAGTACGGAGCAGCGAGCCGAGGCACCACGGGTCGTCAGCACTGCAAGTTGGCACCAATAGATACAGGGTTCCCGGAACCATAGTAACATCAAGACGCCTTTTGGGGGCGACAAACGAGCGAGCGCCAGAGTGAGCCATGTACAGTATATCTAAAAAGTATGTCCCCTGGTTTTGCTCTCCCACAGTAGGCGAATCGGTAACTTGGCTGAATCCTAGTTGCGGCACCCGGCCGCCAGGGTCGCTGCCGCGCGAGCGTCCTTGACCGCTTGCATGTCATTGGCAGTTCGGACCCTCCCCATCTGTACCGAGGTGGGGAGGGAAGAGACACCGTTCCGTGCTTCTATCCTCAGGGTAGGCCCGGGCAGCGCTTGTCGAACAGCACTGCGGATCCGAAGGTTGGGACTTGAATTGTGAAAAACCGCCCGCCCGCCGCCAAACGCAAACACCGCAAAACGCGCAAAACGGACGCCAAAACGCCAACGCAAATGCCGCAAAAAAATCGCCCGCGAAAACCGCAAAAAAAAACTCAAAAAACGCAGCAAAAAAATCAAAACCGCCCGCATCGCACGCACCCCAAACGCCAAAAAACGCCCGTCCGCCGCAAAACGCGAAAACCGCAAAAAAACGCAAACCCCGCCGCCGCAAAAAAAAAACCGCATCGCCCGCCGCCAACCGCGAAACGCCGCAAAAAACGACCGCCCGCCGCAAACCGCAACACCGCAAATAACGGCCGGCCGCCGGCGACCGCAAAACGCTGCAGAAAGCCGCCCGCCGCAAACCGCAAAACGCCGCAAAAGAAACGGCCAACCGCCACACACCGCCGCAAAAACGGCCGCCCGCCGCCAAACGCAAACACCGCAAAAACACCCGCATCGCCCGCCCGCCCGCCGCCAAACACAAAAACCGCAAAAAACGCAAACACCGCCGCAAAAAAACGCCCGCAACGCCCGCCGCCAACCGCAAAACGCCGCAAAAAAACGGCCGCCCGCCGCCAAACGCAAACACCGCAAAAAAAAACGCAAAAACGGCCGCCCACCGCCTAACACCGGAAAAACGCAAACACCGCCACAAAAAAACGACCGCCGTCCGTTAAACGCAAACACTGACGCCATTGACCTCTATTGACCTCTATTAGGTATTATAGAGGTCAATGACTGACGCATTAAGACAAATATGGCGCTCTGCGGCAAATGTGGTGCATTCATATCTGCCGTTTAAGCAGCCATCCCTTAATTACAGCGCATCCTAATCGTCCAATGTTCGACAAAGATACGCACATTCTGCGATTTGCGGCAAAAATGGCGCTTTGAGACAAACGTGGCGCACTGAGTCAAACGTGGCGCATTTGTTCCTGTCGCTTAACATTTCATCCACCCACCAAATTCTAGCCTAATCGGACTTAAACTGACAATGTTATGCACATTTGAATATTTCACTGTAAGATATCTCCGCAAAGGAGGTGCCCAAATTTGCACGTGTGCCATGTGACCGCCGGTGGTGTAAGCAGGACTTGTCCCCTCACTGATTGCACCATTTCAGTGTTCCTGGCTTGTGCTGTTTTCGTGCTATAAGGCCACAAATCGGCAAACACACGATAATCTGGGAGGTACGCGACTCAAACACGTGGCCACGTGGCACGTGCCGGACCTCTGATAGCTTCACCGCTCACGCCACGTGATGACCCATCGACGTGGCCATCAGCATGTAAAAGATGACCCCGGCCGGTGTCACCGTCTCTGAACAGTGGACGGCTAAACTCGAAAAACGGGAAAATTTAGGGAAATTTCACCTTTGAATATATAATTTCCCCAGAATTTTGAATTTTTCATTTTACAAAAAATCCGAGATAGCAGTTTTTTAGCCCCCTTCATTCTGTGCCTATACCCGTTTTCAGATCGACCCTATCATAAAACCTGACGGCCTGACGGCTATTTCCCCCATTCCTTGCATTTCACAATGCTAGTATATTTAAGCACCAAAATTGACCCCGTGCCACGGCACGTGCAATAGCACGTGGGCCACGTGACCACTAGTGCGACAAGCTGGACTCATCTGCTCACCGGCTGCACTGATTTGGTGTCGCTAGGTGGAGTGGTTTCCACGCCATAGGACCCCCAGTTGGCCAATGTCGCATTTACCACGAGGTTACCCCATCAAACACGTTTGCACGTGGCACGTGCTTTTCAATCGCCCCATATCTGACCCATACCACGTGGTAGCCGACACCCCGGGACACAACATATTCGAACATTTTCAAAATCTAACGTGGAAATTTTTGGCAAAATCGATTTGAAAATAATTTTTCGAAAATGCCATAGGCTCAACATGGGGTAACTGTCGGCGTCGATTACCCGAAATTTTGTCATTTATATTTTAAATAATTACCCCCAGAAGGTGAGGTGCCAGCCAAAGAACTGACCCTAAAAATGTGGACAAATATTACTGAACAGATTTTGCGCAAATCGCATTTTCAATTTTTCCCCATGTTAACCCTATGGGAAAATGCACGTGCCGATTACCCCAAAACGGGTTAATTATATTTCAAGCAACCGGTACCAGCCGGTAGCTCCCCCATAGGGGACCAAACGCTGAAAATGGCAAGAAAATCTAACGAGCCGTTTTCGAGGGTATCAAGATGTCCTAAATCGCGGCAGAAACGCTAAACACCCCCCTAGAGAGGTAGCTCAGGTTGGGATTTTCAATAGAAAATCACAATTCTAAAGAATAGTGATTTGTCTTAATTGAAAAGTCCCAACCTTCGGATACAAGCAGGACTTGTCCCCTCACCGATTGTGCCCTTTCAGGCTTCCTGACTGGTGCTGTTTTCGTGCTATAAGGCCACAAGTCGGCAAACACACGATAATCTGGGAGGTACGTGACTCAAACACGTGGCCACGTGGCACGTGCCGGACCTCTGACAGCTTCACCGTTCACGCCACGTGATGACCCATCGACGTGGCCATTAGCATGTAAAAGATGACCCCGGCCGGTGTCATCGTCACTGAACAGTGGACGGCTAAACTTGAAAAACGGGAAAATTTAGGGAAATTTCACCTTTCTAATATATAATTTCCCTAGAATTTTAAATTTTTCGTTTTACAAAAAATCCGAGATAGCAGTTTTTTAGCGCCGTTCATTCTGTGTCTACACCCGTTTTCAGATCGACTCTATCATAAAAACTGACGGCCTGACGGCTATTTCCCCCATTCCTTGCATTTCACAATGTTGGTGTATTTAAGAACAAAAATTGACCCCGTGCCACGGCACGTGCAATAGCACGTGCGCCACGTGACCACTGGTGCGACAAGCTGGACTCATCTGCTCACCGGCTGCATTGATTTGGTGTCGCTAGATGAAGTCGTTTCCGCGCCATAGGACCCCCAGTTGGACAATGTCGGATTTTCCCGGAGGTTACCCCATCAAACACGTTTGCACGTGGCACGTGCTTTTCAATCGCCCCATATCTGACCCATACCATGTGGTAGCCGACACCCCGGGGCACAACATATTGGAACATTTTCAAAATCTAACGTGGAAATTTTTTGCAAAATCGATTTGAAAATAATTTTTCGAAATCGCCATAGGCTCAACATGGGGTAACTGTCCGTCACGATTACCCGAAACTGTACCCTATGATTTTTAAATAATTACCCCCAGAAGGTGAGGTGCCAGCCCAAGAACTGACCCTAAAAAAGTGGACAAATATTACTGAACAGATTTTGCGCAAATCGCATTTTTAATTTTTCCCCATGTTAACCCTATGGGAAAATGCACGTGCCGATTACCCCAAAACGGGTTAATTATATTTCAAGCGACCGGTACCAGCCGGTAGCTCCCCCACACGGGACCAAACGCTGAAAATGGCAAGAAAATCTACCGAGCCGTTTCGGCGGCGATCAAAATGACCCAAATCGCGGCCGAAACGCTAAACACCCCCCTAGAGAGGTAGCTCAGGTTGGGATTTTCAATAGAAAATCACAATTCTAAAGAATAGTGATTGTTCTTAATTGAAAAGTCCCAACCTTCGGATAGCCCGGGCAGCGCTTGTCGAACAGCACTGCGGATCCGAAGGTTGGGACTTTAATTGTGAAAAACCGCCCGCCCGCCGCCAAACGTAAACACCGCAAAACGCGCAAAACGCACGCCTAAAACGCCAACGCAAACTTGGCAAAAAAAAAACAATCGCCCGCCCGCCGAAAACCGCAGAAAAAAAAACGCACAAAATGCCGCAAAAAACGCGCGTCCGCAAAACGCAAACACCGCAAAAAACGCAAACACCGCTGCCGCAAAAAAACGCCCGCATCGCCCGCTGCCAACCGCGAAACGCCGCAAAAAACGGCCGCACGCTGCGAACCGCAAAACGCCGCAAAAACGGCCGCCCGCCGCAAACCGCTAAACGCCGCAAAAAGCGACCGCCCGCCGCCCGCCGCTAACCGCAAATAACGGCCGGCCGCCGGCAACCGCAAAACGCCGTAAAAAACGGCCGCCCGCCGCAAACCACAAAACGCGGCAAAAAACGGCCGCCCGCCGCAAACCGCAAAACGCCGCAAAAAACGGCCGCCCGCCGCAAACCGCCGCTAAAACGGCCGCCCGCCGCCAAACGCAAACAGCAAAAACACCCGCATCGCCCGCCCGCCCGCCGCCAAGCACAAAAAACGCAAAAACGCAAACATCGCCGCAAAAAAACGCCCGCAACGCACGCACGCCCGCCGCCAACCGCAAAACGCCGCAAAAAACGGCCGCCCGCCGCCAAACGCAAACACCGCCAAAAACGCAAAAACGGCCCACGCCGTCAAACGCAAACACCGAAAAAAACGCAAACACCGCCGCAAAAAACGCCCGCCGTAGGCAAAACGCAAACGCTGACGCATTAAGACAAATATGGCGCCCTGCGGCAAATGTGTTGCATTCATATCTGCCGTTTAAGCAGCCATCCCTTAATTACAGCGCATCCTAATCGTCCAATGTTCGACAAAGTTACGCACATTCTGCGCTTTGCGGCAAAAATGGCGCTTTGAGACAAACGTGGCGCACTGCAACAAACATGGCGCATTCGTTCATGTCGCTTAACAATTCATCCACCCACCAAATTCTAGCCCAATCGGACTTAAACTGAAAAAGCTATGTACATTTGGATATTTCACTATAAAATATCTCCGCAACGGAGGTGCCCAAGTTTGTACGTGTGCCACGTGACCACCGGTGGTGCAAGCAGGACTTGTCCCCTCACTCATTGCACCATTTCAGTGTTCCTGGCTTGTGCTGTTTTCGTGCTATAAGGCCACAAATCGGCAAACACACGATAATCTGGGAGGTACGCGACTCAAACACGTGGCCACGTGGCACGTGCCGGACCTTTGATAGCTTCACCGTTCACGCCACGTGATGACCCATCGACGTGGCCATTAGCATGTAAAAGATGACCCCGGCCGGTGTCATCGTCACTGAACAGTGGACGGCTAAACTCGAAAAACGGGAAAATTTAGGGAAATTTCACCTTTCTAATATATAATTTCCCTAGAATTTTAAATTTTTCGTTTTACAAAAAATCCGAGATAGCAGTTTTTTAGCGCCGTTCATTCTGTGTCTACACCCGTTTTCAGATCGACTCTATCATAAAAACTGACGGCCTGACGGCTATTTCCCCCATTCCTTGCATTTCACAATGTTGGTGTATTTAAGAACAAAAATTGACCCCGTGCCACGGCACGTGCAATAGCACGTGCGCCACGTGACCACTGGTGCGACAAGCTGGACTCATCTGCTCACCGGCTGCATTGATTTGGTGTCGCTAGATGAAGTCGTTTCCGCGCCATAGGACCCCCAGTTGGACAATGTCGGATTTTCCCGGAGGTTACCCCATCAAACACGTTTGCACGTGGCACGTGCTTTTCAATCGCCCCATATCTGACCCATACCATGTGGTAGCCGACACCCCGGGGCACAACATATTGGAACATTTTCAAAATCTAACGTGGAAATTTTTTGCAAAATCGATTTGAAAATAATTTTTCGAAATCGCCATAGGCTCAACATGGGGTAACTGTCCGTCACGATTACCCGAAACTGTACCCTATGATTTTTAAATAATTACCCCCAGAAGGTGAGGTGCCAGCCCAAGAACTGACCCTAAAAAAGTGGACAAATATTACTGAACAGATTTTGCGCAAATCGCATTTTTAATTTTTCCCCATGTTAACCCTATGGGAAAATGCACGTGCCGATTACCCCAAAACGGGTTAATTATATTTCAAGCGACCGGTACCAGCCGGTAGCTCCCCCACACGGGACCAAACGCTGAAAATGGCAAGAAAATCTACCGAGCCGTTTCGGCGGCGATCAAAATGACCCAAATCGCGGCAGAAACGCTAAACACCCCCCTAGAGAGGTAGCTCAGGTTGGGATTTTCAATAGAAAATCACAATTCTAAAGAATAGTGATTTGTCTTAATTGAAAAGTCCCAACCTTCGGATAGGCCCGGGCAGCGCTTGTCGAACAGCACTGCGGATCCGAAGGTTGGGACTTTAATTGTGAAAAACCGCCCGCCCGCCGCAAAACCGCAAAACGCACGCCCAAAACGCCAACGCAAACTCCGCAAAAAAAGAATCGCCCGCCCGCCGAAAACCGCAGAAAAAAACGCAACAAACGCCGCCAAAAACCGCCCGTCCGCCGCAAAACGCAACGCCGCAAAAACGCAAACACCGCCGCCGCAAAAAGAAACCGCATCGCCCGCCTCCAACGGCGAAACGCCGCAAAAAACGGCCGCCCGCCGCAAACCGCAACACCGCAAATAACGCCCGGCCGCCGGCAACCGCATAACGCCGCAAAAAAAAACGGCCGCCCGCCGCAAACCACAAAAATGCCGCAAAAAACGGCCGCCCGCCGCAAACCGCAAACCGCTGCAAAAAACGGCCGCCCGCCGCAAACCGCCGCTAAAACGGCCGCCCGCCGCCAAACGCAAACACCGCAAAAACACCCGCATCGCCCGCCCGCCCGGCGCCAAACACAAAAACCGCAGAAAACGCGAACACCGCCGCAAAAAACGCCCGCAACGCACGCACGCCCGCCGCCAACCGCAAAACGCCGCAAAAAACGTCCACCCGCCGCCAAACGCAAACACCGCCAAAAACGCAAAAACGGCCGCCCGCCCTCAAACGCAAACACCGAAAAAAACGCAAACACAGCCGCAAAAAAAGCCCCCCGTAGGCAAAACGCAAACACTGACGCATTAAGACAAATATGGCACCCTGAGGCAAATGTGGTGCATTCATATCTGCCGTTTAAGCAGCCATTCCTTAATTACAGCGCATCCTAATCGTCCCATGTTCGACAAAGTTACGCACATTCTGCGCTTTGCGGCAAAAATGGCGCTTTTAGACAAACGTGGCGCACTGCAAAAACATGGCGCATTCGTTCATGTCGCGTAACAATTCATCCACCCACCAAATTCTAGCCCAATCGGACTTAAACTTAGGTACAAAGTTATGTACATTTGAATATTTCACTATAAAATAACTCCGCAACGGAGGTGCCCAGATTTGCACGTGTGCCACGTGACCACCGGTGGTGCAAGCAGGACTTGTCCCCTCACCGATTGTTCCATTACAGGCTTCCTGACTGGTGCTGTTTTCGTGCTATAATGCCACAAGTCGGCAAACACACGATAATCTGGGAGGTACGCGACTCAAACACGTGGCCACGTGGCACGTGCCGGACCTCTGATAGCTTCACCGTTCACGCCACGTGATGACCCATCGACGTGGCCATCAGCAAGTAAAAGATGACCCCGGCCGGTGTCACCGTCTCTGAACAGTGGACGGCTAAACTCGAAAAACGGGAAAATGTAGGGAAACTTTACTTTTCGAATATATAATTTCCCCAGAATTTTAAATTTTTCATTTTACAAAAAATCCGAGATAGCAGTTTTTTAGCCCCCTTCATTTTGTGCATACACCCGTTTTCAGATCGACCCTATCTTAAAAACTGACGGCCTGACGGCTATTTCCCACATTCCTTGCATTTCACAATGCTAATATATTTAAGCACCAAAATTGACCCCGTGCCACGGCACGTGCAATAGTACGTGCGCCACGTTACCACTAGTGCGACAAGCTGGACTCATCTGCTCACCGGCTGCGTTGATTTGGTGTCGCTAGGTGGAGTGGTTTCCACGCCATAGGCCCCCCAGTTGGCCAATGTCGGATTTTCCCGGAGGTTACCCCATGAAACACGTTTGCACGTGGCACGTGCTTTTCAATCGCCCCATATCTGACCCATGCCATGTGGTAGCCGACACCCCGGTGCACAACATATTGGAACTTTTTCAAAATCTAACGTGGAAATTTTTGGCAAAATCGATTTGAAAATAATTTTTCGAATTCGCCATAGGCTCAACATGGGGTAACTATCCGTCCCGATTACCCCAAGGAAGTATAATTATATTTTAAACGGCCACCACCGGCAGGTGGAGTCCCGACCCGAGAACCCATCCTAAAAAAACAATCCATTTCTAACGTGGAGTTTTTGCGCAAATCGCATTTTAAATTTTTCCGCATGTTAACCTTATGGGAAAATGCACGTGCCGATTACCCCAAAACGGGTTAATTATATTTCAAGCGACCGATGCCAGCCGGTAGCTCCCCCATAGGGGACCAAACGCTGAAAATGGCAAGAAATTCTACCGTGCCGTTTTTGCGGGAGTCAAAATGTCCCAAATCGCGGCAGAAACGCTAAACACCCCCCTAGAGAGGTAGCTCAGGTTGGGATTTTCAATAGAAAATCACAATTCTAAAGAATAGTGATTGTCTAATTGAAAAGTCCCAACCTTCGGATAGGCCCGGGCAGCGCTTGTCGAACAGCACTGCGGATCCGAAGGTTGGGACTTTAATTGTGAAAAACCGCCCGCCCGCCGCCAAACGCAAACACCGCAAAACGCGCAAAACGCATGCCTAAAACGCCAACGCAATCTTCGCAAAAAAAAACAATCGCCCGCCCGCCGAAAACCGCAGAAAAAACGCACAAAATGCCGCAAAAAAAAACGCGCGTCCGCCGCAAAACACAAACACCGCAAAAAACGCAAACACCGCCGCCGCAAAAAAACGCCCGCATCGCCCGCCGCCAACCGCGAAACGCCGTAAAAAAACGGCCGCACGCCGCGAACCGCAAAACGCCGCAAAAACGGCCGCCCGCCGAAAACCGCTAAACGCCGCAAAAAACGACCGCCCGCCGCTAACCGCAAATAACGGCCGGCCGCCGGCAACCGCAAAACGCCGTAAAAAACGGCCGCCCGCCGCAAACCACAAAACGCCGCAAAAACGGCCGCCCGCCGCAAACCGCAAAACGCCGCAAAAAACGGCCGCCCGCCGCAAACCGCCGCTAAAACGGCCGCCCGCCGCCAAACGCAAACAGCAAAAACACCCGCATCGCCCGCCCGCCCGCCGCCAAACACAAAAACCGCAAAAAAAACGCAAACACCGCCGCAAAAAACGCCCGCAACGCACGCACTGCCGCCGCCAACCGCAAAACGCCGCAAAAAACAGCCGCCCGCCGCCAAACGCAAACACCGCCAAAAACGCAAAAACGGCCGCCCGCCGTCAAACGCAAACCCCGAAAAAACGCAAACACCGCTGCAAAAAACGCCCGCCGTAAGCAAAACGCTAACACTAACGCATTAAGACAAATATGGCGCCCTGCGGCAAATGTGGTGCAATCATATCTGCCGTTTAAGCAGCCATGCCTTAATTACAGTGCATCCTAATCGTCCAATGTTCGACAAAGTTACGCACATTCTGCGCTTTGCGGCAAAAATGGCGCTTTGAGACAAACGTGGCGCACTGCAACAAACATGGCGCATTCGTTCATGTCGCTTAACAATGCAGCCACCCACCAAATTTGAACTCAATCGGACCATATTTGAGAAAGTTATGGACATTTGAATATTTCACGATAAAATATCTCCGCAAAGGAGGAGCCCAGCTGAACACGTGTGCCACGTGACCACTGGTGATGAAAGCAGGACCTGTCCCCTCACCGACTGACCCAATTTAGTGTTCTTGGCTGGTTCTGATTCCACGCTATACGGCCACCAGTTGGCCAAAACACCATTATGTGGGAGGTACTCGACTCAAACACGTGGCCACGTGGCACGTGCCGGACCTCTGATAGCTTCACCGTTCACGCCACGTGATGACCCATCGACGTGGCCATCAGCATGTAAAAGATGACCCCGGCCGGTGTCACCGTCTCTGAACAGTGGACGGCTAAACTCGAAAAACGGGAAAATTTAGGGAAATTTCACCTTTCGAATATATAATTTCCCTAGAATTTTAAATTTTTCGTTTTACAAAAAATCCGAGATAGCAGTTTTTTAGCGCCGTTCATTCTGTGTCTACACCCGTTTTCAGATCGACTCTATCATAAAAACTGACGGCCTGACGGCTATTTCCCCCATTCCTTGCATTTCACAATGTTGGTGTATTTAAGAACAAAAATTGACCCCGTGCCACGGCACGTGCAATAGCACGTGCGCCACGTGACCACTGGTGCGACAAGCTGGACTCATCTGCTCACCGGCTGCATTGATTTGGTGTCGCTAGATGAAGTCGTTTCCGCGCCATAGGACCCCCAGTTGGACAATGTCGGATTTTCCCGGAGGTTACCCCATCAAACACGTTTGCACGTGGCACGTGCTTTTCAATCGCCCCATATCTGACCCATACCATGTGGTAGCCGACACCCCGGGGCACAACATATTGGAACATTTTCAAAATCTAACGTGGAAATTTTTTGCAAAATCGATTTGAAAATAATTTTTCGAAATCGCCATAGGCTCAACATGGGGTAACTGTCCGTCACGATTACCCGAAACTGTACCCTATGATTTTTAAATAATTACCCCCAGAAGGTGAGGTGCCAGCCCAAGAACTGACCCTAAAAAAGTGGACAAATATTACTGAACAGATTTTGCGCAAATCGCATTTTTAATTTTTCCCCATGTTAACCCTATGGGAAAATGCACGTGCCGATTACCCCAAAACGGGTTAATTATATTTCAAGCGACCGGTACCAGCCGGTAGCTCCCCCACACGGGACCAAACGCTGAAAATGGCAAGAAAATCTACCGAGCCGTTTCGGCGGCGATCAAAATGACCCAAATCGCGGCAGAAACGCTAAACACCCCCCTAGAGAGGTAGCTCAGGTTGGGATTTTCAATAGAAAATCACAATTCTAAAGAATAGTGATTGTCTAATTGAAAAGTCCCAACCTTCGGATACCCGGGCAGCGCTTATCGAACAGCACTGCGGATCCGAAGGTTGGGACTTTAATTGTGAAAAACCGCCCGCCCGCCGCAAAACGCAAACACCGCAAAACGCGCAAAACGCACGCCCAAAACGCCAACGCAAATGTCGCAAAAAAAACCAAAAAAATCGCCCGCCCGCCGAAAACCGCAGAAAAAAACGCACAAAATGCCGCAAAAAACGCGCGTCCGCCGCAGAACGCAAACACCGCCGCCGCAAAAAAACGCCCGCATCGCCTGCCGCCAACCGCGAAACGCCGCAAAAAACGGCCGCACGCCGCGAACCGCAAAACGCCGCAAAAAACGGCCGCCCGCCGCAAACCGCCAAACGCCACAAAAAAAAAACGACCGCCCGCCGCCCGCCGCTAACCGCAAATAACGAACGCCGTAAAAAAACGGCCGCCCGCCGCAAACCACAAAACGGCCGCCCGCCGCAAACCGCAAAATGCCGCAAAAAAAACGGCCGCCCGCCTCAAACCGCCGCTAAAACGGCCGCCCGCCGCCAAACGCAAACAGCAAAAATACCCGCATCGCCCGCCCGCCCGCCGTCAAACACAAAAACCGCAAAAAACGCAAACACCGCCGCAAAAAACGCCCGCAACGCACGCACGCCCGCCGCCAACCGCAAAACGCCGCAAAAAACGGCCGCCCGCCGCCAAACGCAAACACCGCCAAAAACGCAAAAACGGCCGCCCGCCGTCAAATGCAAACACCGAAAAAACGCAAACACCGCCGCAAAAAAAAACGCCCGCCGTAGGCAAAACGCAAACACTGACGCATTAAGACAAATATGGCGCCTTGCGGCAAGTGTGGTGCATTCATATCTGCCGTTTAAGCAGCAATCCCTCAATCAAAGCGCACCCTAATCGTCCCATGTTCGACAAAGTTACGCACATTCTGCGATTTGCGGCAAAAATGGCGCTTTGAGACAAACGTGGCGCACTGCAACAAACATGGCGCATTCGTTCATGTCGGTTAACAATTCATCCACCCACCAAATTTTAGCCCAATCGGACTTAAACTTACAAAGTTATGTACATTTGAATATTTCACTATAAAATATCTCCGCAGCGGAGGTGCCCAGATTTGCACGTGTGCCACGTGACCACCGGTCGTGCAAGCAGGGCTTGTCCCCTCACCGATTGTTCCATTTCAGGCTTCCTGACTGCTGCTGTTTTCGTGCTATAAGGCCACAAGTTGGCTTATACACGATAATCTGGGAGGTACTCGACTCAAACACGTGGCCACGTGGCACGTGCCGGACCTGTGACAGCTTCACCGTTCACGCCACGTAATGACCCATCGACGTAGCCATCAGCATGTAAAAGATTATCCCGGCCGGTGTCACCGTTGATGAACAGTGGACGGCTAAACTCGAAAAACGAGAAAATTTAGGGAAATTTCACCTTTCTAATATATAATTTCCCTAGAATTTTTAATTTCTCATTTTACAAAAAATCCGAGATAGCAGTTTTCTAGCACCGTTCATTCTGTGTCTATACCCGTATTCAGATCGACTCTATCATAAAAACTGACGGCCTGACGGCTATTTCCCCCATTCCTTGCATTTCACAATGTTGGTGTATATAAGAACAAAAATTGACCCCGTGCCACGGCACGTGCAATAGCACGTGCGCCACGTGACCACTGGTGCGACAAGCTGGACTCATCTGCTCACCGGCTGCACTGATTTGGTGTCGCTAGGTGGAGTGGTTTCGGAGCCATAGGACCCCCAGTTGGCCAATGTCGGATTTTCCCGGAGGTTACCCCATCAAACACGTTTGCACGTGGCACGTGCTTTTCAATCGCCCCATATCTGACCCATACCATGTGGTAGCCGACACCCCGGGGCAGAACATATTGGAACTTTTTCAAAATCTAACGTGGAATTTTTTTGCAAAATCGATTTGAAAATAATTTTTTGAAATCGCCATAGGCTCAGCATGGGGTAACTGTCCTTAACGATTACCCAAAATTTTGTTAATTATATTTTAAATAATTACCATCATGAGGTGGGGTCCCGGCCCGAGATTCGACCCTAAAAATATAATTCATTTCTAACGTGGAGTTTTTGCGCAAATCGCATTTTAAATTTTTCCCCATGTTAACCCTATGGGAAAATGCACGTGCCGATTACCCCAAAACGGGTTAATTATATTTCAAGCGACCGATGCCAGCTGGTAGCTCCCCGATACGGGACCAAACGCTGAAAATGGCAAGAAAATCTATCGAGCCGTTTTCGCGGGGATCAAAATGACCAAAATCGCGGCAGAAACGCTAAACACCCCCCTAGAGAGGTAGCTCAGGTTGGGATTTTCAATAGAAAATCACAATTCTAAAGAATAGTGATTGTCTAATTGAAAAGTCCCAACCTTCGGATATCCAATGTTCGACAAAGATACGCACATTCTGCGATTTGCGGCAAAAATGGCGCTTTGAGACAAACGTGGCGCATTGAGTCAAACGTGGCGCATTTGTTTCTGTTGCTTAACAATTCATCCACCCACCAAATTCTAGCCGAATCGGACTTAAACTGACAATGTTATGCACATTTGAATATTTTACTATAAGATATCTCCGCAAAGGAGGTGCCCAAATTTGCACGTGTGCCACGTGACCGCCGGTGGTGTAAGCAGGACTTGTCTCCTCACTGATTGCACCATTTCAGTGTTCCTGGCTTGTGCTGTTTTCGTGCTATAAGGCCACAAATCGGCAAACACACGATAATCTGGGAGGTACGCGACTCAAACACGTGGCCACGTGGCACGTGCCGGACCTCTGATAGCTTCACCGTTCACGCCACGTGATGACCCATCGACGTGGCCATCAGCATGTAAAAGATGACCCCGGCCGGTGTCACCGTCTCTGAACAGTGGACGGCTAAACTCGAAAAACGGGAAAATTTAGGGAAATTTCACCTTTCGAATATATAATTTCCCCAGATTTTTAAATTTTTCATTTTACAAAAAATCCGAGATAGCAGTTTTTTAGCCCCCTTCATTCTGTGCCTAAACCCGTTTTCAGATTGACCCTATCATAAAAACTGACGGCCTGACGGCTATTTCCCCCACTCATTGCATTTCACAATGCTAGTATATTTAAGCACCAAAATTGACCCCGTGCCACGGCACGTGCAATAGCACGTGCGCCACGTGACCACTAGTGCGACAAGCTGGACTCATCTGCTCACCGGCTGCGTTGATTTGGTGTCGCTAGGTGGAGTGGTTTCCACGCCATAGGACCCCCAGTTGGCCAATGTCGGATTCTCCCGGAGGTTACCCCATCAAACACGTTTGCACGTGGCACGTGCTTTTCAATCGCCCCATATCTGACCCATACCACGTGGTAGCCGACACCCTGGTGCACAACATATTGGAACTTTTTCAAAATCTAACGTGGAAATTTTTTGCAAAATCGATTTGAAAATAATTTTTCGAAATCGCCATAGGCTCAACATGGGGTAACTGTCCGTCACGATTACCCGAAACTGTACCCTATGATTTTTAAATAATTACCCCCAGAAGGTGAGGTGCCAGCCCAAGAACTGACCCTAAAAAAGTGGGCAAATATTACTGAACAGATTTTGCGCAAATCGCATTTTTAATTTTTCCCCATGTTAACCCTATGGGAAAATGCACGTGCCGATTACCCCAAAACGGGTTAATTATATTTCAAGCGACCGGTACCAGCCGGTAGCTCCCCCACACGGGACCAAACGCTGAAAATGGCAAGAAAATCTACCGAGCCGTTTCGGCGGCGATCAAAATGACCCAAATCGCGGCAGAAACGCTAAACACCCCCCTAGAGAGGTAGCTCAGGTTGGGATTTTCAATAGAAAATCACAATTCTAAAGAATAGTGATTGTCTAATTGAAAAGTCCCAACCTTCGGATACCCAACCACATTTCACACCACTATGAACAATAAATGCACACACTGAAATCGCTATTACCGATATGCTCATCCAATCAAGTTTCGATAAACCCGTTCATCATCATCTCCTGCGGTTTCGAACAAGCCTGTTAGGTGGCTTCTGATGCTCGTCGAGGTCGGAATTTCCAAATACGCGTGGTGCGTCGGGCCGCGCGCTCTGACTTCGGCCAAGAAAAATGCGTCAGCTGATCATTGTCATTTCTGCCACTTGCGTGTGGTGAAATGGGGTCATAACTTATAAGACGGCTTTTTCATATCAATTATTTTACATAAAATCATATTTCAAACCATAAATAATGTTCGACAGCCAAATAAAAGAAACAATACCAATACGGGCTTACAGTTTAAGGCTCGACATTGTGTTGTCTACGATTAGACAGCTGATAACTCATTCCCGTACGTCGTATGGTCGTAACACTATAATGACCTTTGCTTATTGTCACAAGTGCGCCGCATTCGCGATTGTTGCCCGACGCCTGTTTGCAGGTGAGCCCACTACAGTTGTTATACATATCTAAAAACCGAAAAACTTTTAGGCGAAAAAGGCACTATTCCAGGCCCATTTTTGATTTTTTTACGATATTAGGTAAAAACAGAAGCTTCTTATCCTAGGAAAAATAAAATGGGAAATCTTTCAAAGGTGGCACACTACCTTTAAGGCCTTCTGACCGCCATTTGACGCCAGCTGAGGGCCATTTGATGTCAGCTGAGGGTCCTCTGACACCTGCTGGGGGCCCTCTGACACCAACTAAGAGTCCTTTGAGGCCTTCGTAGGGCCGTTTGACGTCAGTTGAGAGCCCTTTGCGGCCTGCTGAGGGCTCTTTGATACGACAATCACGCAGCATCACGCAGCATCATGCAAGCATCGATCGGCCCAGTAGTTCCTGAGTTATAGAATGGCTGCCATAGGCGACAACGGTCATGTGACCTCCCAAGGTCACCGAGGTCACCTGAGAGGCTGAGATCACCATTTTCGAAACGGCTGATGAAATCGCATACGCTGAGTCGACTGGTGGCGTTTTCGTCTCGATCGGCCCAGTAGTTCCTGAGTTATAGAATGGCTGCAATAGGCGCGTCAATAGCCGTTTTCACGACGGCCATCTGATACACATTTGGTGCAGATTAGGTGCAGATTTGGTCAAATTAGGTTCAGTGTATCTCTTAGTAGCTATCAGCTAGGGTTGCAATAATTACTTATACCTAGGCCTGCTTTGTCATATCAGAGAGTATCATCGATTAAAATTATAAATTCATAAAATGAAGATATTTGCTGCACCAGAGATTACGTGCAGATTTGGTCAAATAAGGTGCACTCGCCGGATAGCCCGTCGTGAAAACGGCTAATGCCAAGTTGACCTTTTGAGGTTACCCAGGTGCAGGTCACTTGAGGTCATCATCATCGAAACGGCTGACAAAATCGTATCCCCTAATTCGAATGGTGTTTCGTTCATCCCGATCGGTCCAGTGGTTCCTGAGTTATAGAATGCTGCAAGGGTGGCGGTCGAATAGTGTTGCCCCTATTTGGCAAAGTTGTGGACTGGTGCGTTTTGCGGCATAAATGGCGCACTGTTACAATTGTGGCGCATTGCGGCAAGGGCAGTCCTTTGTATGTGTTGTGCATCCGTCCCCAAAATTGAATCCAAATCGGATCATGTTTGACAAAGTTACAAACATTTTGCGATTTCGGGCGATTATGGCGCATAATGACAAATGTGGCGCGGTGCATCAAACGCGGCTCAGTTGTCATTGACGCTTAACAATGCAGCCACCCACCAAATTTGAACCCAATCGGACCATATTTGAGAAAGTTATGGACATTTGAATATTTCACGATAAAATATCTCCGCAAAGGAGGAGCCCAGCTGAACACGTGTGCCACGTGACCACCGGTGGTACAAGCAGGACTTGTCCCCTCACCGATTGTGCCCTTTCAGGCTTCCTGACTGGTGCTGTTTTCGTGCTATAAGGCCACAAGTCGGCAAACACACGATAATCTGGGAGGTACGTGACTCAAACACGTGGCCACGTGGCACGTGCCGGACCTCTGACAGCTTCACCGTTCACGCCACGTGATGACCCATCGACGTGGCCATTAGCATGTAAAAGATGACCCCGGCCGGTGTCATCGTCACTGAACAGTGGACGGCTAAACTTGAAAAACGGGAAAATTTAGGGAAATTTCACCTTTCTAATATATAATTTCCCTAGAATTTTAAATTTTTCGTTTTACAAAAAATCCGAGATAGCAGTTTTTTAGCGCCGTTCATTCTGTGTCTACACCCGTTTTCAGATCGACTCTATCATAAAAACTGACGGCCTGACGGCTATTTCCCCCATTCCTTGCATTTCACAATGTTGGTGTATTTAAGAACAAAAATTGACCCCGTGCCACGGCACGTGCAATAGCACGTGCGCCACGTGACCACTGGTGCGACAAGCTGGACTCATCTGCTCACCGGCTGCATTGATTTGGTGTCGCTAGATGAAGTCGTTTCCGCGCCATAGGACCCCCAGTTGGACAATGTCGGATTTTCCCGGAGGTTACCCCATCAAACACGTTTGCACGTGGCACGTGCTTTTCAATCGCCCCATATCTGACCCATACCATGTGGTAGCCGACACCCCGGGGCACAACATATTGGAACATTTTCAAAATCTAACGTGGAAATTTTTTGCAAAATCGATTTGAAAATAATTTTTCGAAATCGCCATAGGCTCAACATGGGGTAACTGTCCGTCACGATTACCCGAAACTGTACCCTATGATTTTTAAATAATTACCCCCAGAAGGTGAGGTGCCAGCCCAAGAACTGACCCTAAAAAAGTGGACAAATATTACTGAACAGATTTTGCGCAAATCGCATTTTTAATTTTTCCCCATGTTAACCCTATGGGAAAATGCACGTGCCGATTACCCCAAAACGGGTTAATTATATTTCAAGCGACCGGTACCAGCCGGTAGCTCCCCCACACGGGACCAAACGCTGAAAATGGCAAGAAAATCTACCGAGCCGTTTCGGCGGCGATCAAAATGACCCAAATCGCGGCAGAAACGCTAAACACCCCCCTAGAGAGGTAGCTCAGGTTGGGATTTTCAATAGAAAATCACAATTCTAAAGAATAGTGATTGTTCTTAATTGAAAAGTCCCAACCTTCGGATAAAAATGGCAAGAAAATCTACCGAGCCGTTTCGGCGGCGATCAAAATGACCCAAATCGCGGCAGAAACGCTAAACACCCCCCTAGAGAGGTAGCTCAGGTTGGGATTTTCAATAGAAAATCACAATTCTAAAGAATAGTGATTGTTCTTAATTGAAAAGTCCCAACCTTCGGATACGGCCCGGGCAGCGCTTATCGAACAGCACTGCGGATCCGAAGGTTGGGACTTTAATTGTGAAAAACCGCCCGCCCACCGCAAAACGCAAACACCGCAAAACGCGCAAAACGTAGTGATTGTTCTTAATTGAAAAGTCCCAACCTTCGGATAGGCCCGGGCAGCGCTTGTCGAACAGCACTGCGGATCCGAAGGTTGGGACTTTAATTGTGAAAAACCGCCCGCCCGCCCGCCACCAAACGCAAACACCGCAAAACGCGCAAAACGCACGCCTAAAACGCCAACGCAAACTTCGCAAACAAACAATCGCCCGCCCGCCGAAAACCGCAGAAAAAAACGCACAAAATGCCGCAAAAAAAACGCGCGTCCGCCGCAAAACACAAACACCGCAAAAAAACGCAAACACCGCCGCCGCAAAAAAACGCCCGCATCGCCCGCCGCCAACCGCGAAACGCCGCAAAAAAAACGGCCGCACGCCGCGAACCGCAAAACGCCGCAAAAACGGCCGCCCGCCGCAAACCGCTAAACGCCGCAAAAAAACGACCGCCCGCCGCTAACCGCAAATAACGGCCGGCCGCCGGCAACCGCAAAACGCCGTAAAAAACGGCCGCCCGCCGCAAACCACAAAACGCCGCAAAAAAACGGTCGCCCGCCGCAAACCGGAAAACGCCGCAAAAAACGGCCGCCCGCCGCAAACCGCCGCTAAAACGGCCGCCCGCCGCCAAACGCAAACAGCAAAAACACCCGCATCGCCCGCCCGCCCGCCGCCAAACACAAAAACCGCACAAAACGCAAACACCGCCGCAAAAAAAAAACGCCCGCAACGCACGCACGCCCGCCGCCAACCGCAAAACGCCGCAAAAAAACAGCCGCCCGCCGCCAAACGCAAACACCGCCAAAAACGCAAAAACGGCCGCCCGCCGTCAAACGCAAACCCCGAAAAAAACGCAAACACCGCCGCAAAAAACGCCCGCCGTAAGAAAAACGCTAACACTGACGCATTAAGACAAATATGGCGCCCTGCGGCAAATGTGGTGCAATCATATCTGCCGTTTAAGCAGCCATCCCTTAATTACAGCGCATCCTAATCGTCCAATGCTCGACAAAGTTACGCACATTCTGAGCTTTGCGGCAAAAATGGCGCTTTGAGACAAACGTGGCGCACTGCAACAAACATGGCGCATTCGTTCATGTCGCTTAACAATTCATCCACCCACCAAATTTGAACCAAATCGGACCATATTTGAGAAAGTTATGGACGTTTGAATATTTCACGATAAAATATCTCCGCAAAGGAGGAGCCCAGCTGAACACGTGTGCCACGTGACCACTGGTGATGAAAGCAGGACCTGTCCCCTCACCGACTGACCCAATTTAGTGTTCTTGGCTGGTTCTGTTTCCACGCTATACGGCCACCAGTTGGACAAAACACCATTATGTTGGAGGTACTCGGCTCAAACACGTGGCCACGTGGCACGTGCCAGACCTTTGACAGCTTAACGGCTCACGCCACGTCATGACCAATATAAGTGGCCATCGGCATGTAAAAGATGACCCCGGCCGGTGTCACCGTCTCTGAACAGTGGACGGCTAAACTTGAAAAATGGGAAAATTTAGGGAAATTTTACCTTTCGAATATAAAATTTCCCCAGAATTTTAAATTTTTCATTTTGCAAAAAATCCGAGATAGCAGTTTTTTAGGCCTTTTCATTTTGTGTCTATACCCGTTTTCAGATCGACCCTATGATAAAAACTGACGGCCTGACGGCCATTTCCCCCATTCCTTGCATTTAACAACGTTGGTGTATTTAAGCACAAAAATTGACCTCGTGCCACGGCACGTGCAATAGCACGTGCGCCACGTGACCACTAGTGGGACAAGCTGGACTCATCTGCTCACCGGCTGCACTTATTTGGTGTCGCTAGGTGGAGTGGTTTCCACGCCATAGGACTCCCAGTTGGCCAATGTCGGATTTTCCCGGAGGTTACCCCATCAAACACGTTTGCACGTGGCACGTGCTTTTCAATCGCCCCATATCTGACCCATACCATGTGGTAGCCGACATCCGGGGGCACAACATATTGGGATATTTTCAAAATCTAACGTGGAAATTTTTTGCAAAATCGATTTGAAAATAATTTTTCGAATTCGCCATAGGCTCAACATGGGGTAACTGTCTGTGCCAATTACCCGAAAGTTCTCTAATTATATTTTAAGCGGTTACCACCGACGGGTGGGGTGCCAGCCCGAGAGCCGACCCTAAAAATGCGGACAAATATTACTGAACAGATTTTCCGTAAATCGCATTTTTAATTTTTCCCCATGTTAACCCTATGGGAAAATGCACGTGCCGCTTACCCCAAAACGTGTCAATTATATTTTTTGTAACTTTGCCAGCCGGTAGCTCCCCCACACGGGACCAAACGGTGAAAATGGCAAGAAAATCTAACTATCCGTTTTCGCGGGGATCAAAATGACCAAAATCGCGGCCGAAACGCTAAACACCCCCCTAGAGAGGTAGCTCAGGTTGGGATTTTCAATAGAAAATCACAATTCTAAAGAATAGTGATTGTTCTTAATTGAAAAGTCCCAACCTTCGGATAGGCCCGGGCAGCGCTTGTCGAACAGCACTGCGGATCCGAAGGTTGGGACTTGAATTGTGAAAAACCGCCCGCCCGCCGCCAAACGCAAACACCGCAAAACGCGCAAAACGGACGCCAAAACGCCAACGCAAATGCCGCAAAAAAATCGCCCGCGAAAACCGCAAAAAAAAACTCAAAAAACGCAGCAAAAAAATCAAAACCGCCCGCATCGCACGCACCCCAAACGCCAAAAAACGCCCGTCCGCCGCAAAACGCGAAAACCGCAAAAAAACGCAAACCCCGCCGCCGCAAAAAAAAAACCGCATCGCCCGCCGCCAACCGCGAAACGCCGCAAAAAACGACCGCCCGCCGCAAACCGCAACACCGCAAATAACGGCCGGCCGCCGGCGACCGCAAAACGCTGCAGAAAGCCGCCCGCCGCAAACCGCAAAACGCCGCAAAAGAAACGGCCAACCGCCACACACCGCCGCAAAAACGGCCGCCCGCCGCCAAACGCAAACACCGCAAAAACACCCGCATCGCCCGCCCGCCCGCCGCCAAACACAAAAACCGCAAAAAACGCAAACACCGCCGCAAAAAAACGCCCGCAACGCCCGCCGCCAACCGCAAAACGCCGCAAAAAAACGGCCGCCCGCCGCCAAACGCAAACACCGCAAAAAAAAACGCAAAAACGGCCGCCCACCGCCTAACACCGGAAAAACGCAAACACCGCCACAAAAAAACGACCGCCGTCCGTTAAACGCAAACACTGACGCCATTGACCTCTATTGACCTCTATTAGGTATTATAGAGGTCAATGACTGACGCATTAAGACAAATATGGCGCTCTGCGGCAAATGTGGTGCATTCATATCTGCCGTTTAAGCAGCCATCCCTTAATTACAGCGCATCCTAATCGTCCAATGTTCGACAAAGATACGCACATTCTGCGATTTGCGGCAAAAATGGCGCTTTGAGACAAACGTGGCGCACTGAGTCAAACGTGGCGCATTTGTTCCTGTCGCTTAACATTTCATCCACCCACCAAATTCTAGCCTAATCGGACTTAAACTGACAATGTTATGCACATTTGAATATTTCACTGTAAGATATCTCCGCAAAGGAGGTGCCCAAATTTGCACGTGTGCCATGTGACCGCCGGTGGTGTAAGCAGGACTTGTCCCCTCACTGATTGCACCATTTCAGTGTTCCTGGCTTGTGCTGTTTTCGTGCTATAAGGCCACAAATCGGCAAACACACGATAATCTGGGAGGTACGCGACTCAAACACGTGGCCACGTGGCACGTGCCGGACCTCTGATAGCTTCACCGCTCACGCCACGTGATGACCCATCGACGTGGCCATCAGCATGTAAAAGATGACCCCGGCCGGTGTCACCGTCTCTGAACAGTGGACGGCTAAACTCGAAAAACGGGAAAATTTAGGGAAATTTCACCTTTGAATATATAATTTCCCCAGAATTTTGAATTTTTCATTTTACAAAAAATCCGAGATAGCAGTTTTTTAGCCCCCTTCATTCTGTGCCTATACCCGTTTTCAGATCGACCCTATCATAAAACCTGACGGCCTGACGGCTATTTCCCCCATTCCTTGCATTTCACAATGCTAGTATATTTAAGCACCAAAATTGACCCCGTGCCACGGCACGTGCAATAGCACGTGGGCCACGTGACCACTAGTGCGACAAGCTGGACTCATCTGCTCACCGGCTGCACTGATTTGGTGTCGCTAGGTGGAGTGGTTTCCACGCCATAGGACCCCCAGTTGGCCAATGTCGCATTTACCACGAGGTTACCCCATCAAACACGTTTGCACGTGGCACGTGCTTTTCAATCGCCCCATATCTGACCCATACCACGTGGTAGCCGACACCCCGGGACACAACATATTCGAACATTTTCAAAATCTAACGTGGAAATTTTTGGCAAAATCGATTTGAAAATAATTTTTCGAAAATGCCATAGGCTCAACATGGGGTAACTGTCGGCGTCGATTACCCGAAATTTTGTCATTTATATTTTAAATAATTACCCCCAGAAGGTGAGGTGCCAGCCAAAGAACTGACCCTAAAAATGTGGACAAATATTACTGAACAGATTTTGCGCAAATCGCATTTTCAATTTTTCCCCATGTTAACCCTATGGGAAAATGCACGTGCCGATTACCCCAAAACGGGTTAATTATATTTCAAGCAACCGGTACCAGCCGGTAGCTCCCCCATAGGGGACCAAACGCTGAAAATGGCAAGAAAATCTAACGAGCCGTTTTCGAGGGTATCAAGATGTCCTAAATCGCGGCAGAAACGCTAAACACCCCCCTAGAGAGGTAGCTCAGGTTGGGATTTTCAATAGAAAATCACAATTCTAAAGAATAGTGATTGTCTAATTGAAAAGTCCCAACCTTCGGATAGGCCCGGGCAGCGCTTGTCGAACAGCACTGCGGATCCGAAGGTTGGGACTTTAATTGTGAAAAACCGCCCGCCCGCCGCAAAACCGCAAAACGCACAAAACACACGCCCAAAACGCCAACGCAAACTCCGCAAAAAAACGATCGCCCGCCCGCCGAAAACCGCAGAAAAAACGCAAAAAACGCCGCCAAAAACCGCCCGTCCGCCGCAAAACGCAAACGCCGCAAAAACGCAAACACCGCCGCCGCAAAAAGAAACCGCATCGCCCGCCTCCAACGGCGAAACGCCGCAAAAAACGGCCGCCCGCCGCAAACCGCAACACCGCAAATAACGCCCGGCCGCCGGCAACCGTAAAACGCCGCAAAAAAACGGCCGCCCGCCGCAAACCACAAAAACGCCGCAAAAAACGACCGCCCGTCGCAAACCGCCGCTAAAACGGCCGCCCGCCGCCAAATGCAAACACCGCAAAAACACCCGCATCGCCCGCCCGCCCGCCGCCAAACACAAAAACCGCAAAAAGACGCAAACACCACCGCAAAAAACGCCCGCAACGCACGCCCGCCCGCCGCCAACCGCAAAACGTCGCAAAAAAAAACGGCCGCCCGCCGCCAAACGCAAACACCGCCAAAAACGCAAAAACGGCCGCCCGCCGTCAAACGCAAACACCGAAGAAACGCAAACACCATCGCAAAAAACGCCCGCCGTAGGCAAAACACAAACACTGACGAATTAAGACAAATATGGCGCCCTGCGGCAAATGTTGTGCATTCATATCTGCCGTTTAAGCAGCCATCCCTTAATTACAGCGCATCCTAATCGTCCAATGTTCGACAAAGTTACGCACATTCTGCGCTTTGCGGCAAAAATGGCGCTTTGAGACAAACGTGGCGCACTGCAACAAACATGGCGCATTCGTTCATGTCGCTTAACAATTCATCCACCCACCAAATTCTAGCCCAATCGCACTTAAACTGACAGAGTTATGTACATTTGAATATTTCACTATAAAATATCTCCGCAACGGAGGTGCCCAGAATTGCACGTGTGCCACGTGACCGCCGAAGGTGCAAGCAGGACTTGTCCCCTCACCGATTGTGCCATTTCAGGCTTACTGACTGGTGCTGTTTTCGTGCTATAAGGCCACAAATCGGCAAACACACGATAATCCGGGAGGTACTCGACTCAAACACGTGGCCACGTGGCACGTGCCGGACCTCTGATAGCTTCACCGTTCACGCCACGTGATGACCCATCGACGTGGCCATCAGCATGTAAAAGATGACCGCGGCCGGTGTCACCGTCTCTGAACAGTGGACGGCTAAACTCGAAAAACGGGAAAATTTAGGGAAATTTCACCTTTCGAATATATAATTTCCCCAGAATTTTAAATTATTCATTTTACAAAAAATCCGAGATAGCAGTTTTTTAGCCTTCTTCATTCTGTGCCTAAACCCGTTTTCAGATCGACCCTATCATAAAAACTGACGGCCTGACGGCTATTTCCCCCATTCCTTGCATTTCACAATGCTAGTATATTTAAGCACCAAAATTGACCCCGTGCCATGGCACGTGCAATAGCACGTGCGCCACGTGACCACTAGTGCGACAAGCTGGACTCATCTGCTCACCGGCTGCGTTGATTTGGTGTCGCTAGGTGGAGTGGTTTCGGAGCCATAGGGCCCCAAGCTGGCTAATGTCGGATTTTCCCGGAGGTTACCCCATCAAACACGTTTGCACGTGGCACGTGCTATTCAATCGCCCCATATCTGACCCATACCACGTGGTAGCCGACACCCTGGGGCACAACATATTGGAACTTTTTCAAAATCTAACGTGGAAATTTTTGGCAAAATCGATTTGAAAATAATTTTTCGAAATCGCCATAGGCTCAACATGGGGTAACTGTCCGTCACGATTACCCGAAACTGTACCCTATGATTTTTAAATAATTACCCCCAGAAGGTGAGGTGCCAGCTCAAGAACTGACCCTAAAAAAGTGGACAAATATTACTGAACAGATTTTGCGCAAATCGCATTTTTAATTTTTCCCCATGTTAACCCTATGGGAAAATGCACGTGCCGATTACCCCAAAACGGGTTAATTATATTTCAAGCGACCGGTACCAGCCGGTAGCTCCCCCATACGGGACCAAACGCTGAAAATGGCAAGAAAATCTACCGAGCCGTTTCGGCGGCGATCAAAATGACCCAAATCGCGGCAGAAACGCTAAACACCCCCCTAGAGAGGTAGCTCAGGTTGGGATTTTCAATAGAAAATCACAATTCTAAAGAATAGTGATTTGTCTTAATTGAAAAGTCCCAACCTTCGGATAGGCCCGGGCAGCGCTTGTCGAACAGCTCTGCGGATCCGAAGGTTGGGACTTTAATTGTGAAAAACCGCCCGCCCGCCGCAAAACGCAAACACCGCAAAACGCGCAAAACGCACGCCCAAAACGCCAACGCAAATGCCGCAAAAAAAAACACGCCACGCCAAACACGCACGCCAAAAAACGCCCGTCCGCCGCAAAACACAAACACCGCAAAAAAAACGCAAACACCGCCGCCGCAAAAAAACGCCCGCTGCCAACCGCAAAACGCCGCAAAAAAACGGCCGCCCGCCGCTAACCGCAAAACGCCGCAAAAAACGGCCGTCCGCCGCTAACCGCAAAACGCCGAAAAAAACGGCCGCCCACCGGCAACCGCAAAACGCTGCAAAAAAAACGGCCGCCCGCCGGCAACCGCATACCGCAAAACGCCGCCCGCCTCAAACTGCCGCAAAAAAAACGGCCGCCCGCCGCGAACCGCCGCCCGCCGCCAAACACAAACAACGCAAAAAACGCAAATACCGTCGCAAAAACGCCCGCCCACCGGCAACCGCAAAACGCTGCAAAAAACGGCCGCCCGCCGCAAACCGCAAAACACCGCAAAAAACGGCCGCCCGCCGGCAACCGCAAACCGCAAAACGCCGCCCGCCTCAAACTGCCGCCCGCCGCCAAACACAAACAACGCAAAAAACGCAAATACCGTCGCAAAAACGCCCGCCCGCCGCCAACCGCAAAACGCCGCAAAAACGGCCGCCCGCCGCGAAACGCAAACACCACAAAAAAACGGAAAAGTCCCGCCCGCCACCAAACGCAAACCCCGCCGCAAAAAACACACGCCGTCCGCAAAACGCAAACACTGACCTATTAAGACAAATATGGCGCCGTGCGGCAAGTGTGGTGCATTTATTTCTGCCGTTTAAGCAGCCACCCTCAATCAAAGCGCATCCTCGGATTTTCCACGAAGTTCCTCATCAAACACGTTTCCACGTGGCACGTGCTTTTCAATCGCCCCATATCTGACCCATACCATGTGGTAGCCGTATAAAAATGTCTTATTGTATTGCCCGGCAACGGTCTGTCCCGTCTGTCCTGGCACGTGGCATAATTTTGGAGATAGGTATATCCTGTATGCTATTTGCGTGTAGTAATGAATACAACAAACACTAAGAATAGCTTGAGATAGCGGGATACGTTTAGTGAGATGGTTGCGTGCGAAAGTTATTTTTAACAACAGTTAGCTGCTAGAAACGTGCTGGGTATCAACAATTATCAAGCGTCAAGAAGTCTCATTATAAAGCGCAATACAAGTCGTACATTTATGATCGTATGAGACGTTCTGCATTGATCTTATAACCACTTTTCAAACAGACAAAATAGAAACTAAAAAAATAATTATGCAGCGAACTGCTATGTGAACTTCATTCGAAGTCAGGCAACCATCTCTCCGGGGGCGCCACGAGGAGGCATCCCACAGTGTGGCATATCGGCAAACACAGATCTGCTGTAGCAGGTGAATATTATTTACCCTGCCAATGGCATTGGCAGCAATAGCCGATATTCCCACTGTCCGCCCCCATAAATTTTGCCTGTGGCAATGCAAGCCACTCCATTCATTATGAATGGTTTACCTTATTGTTCAACATCAAAACTGATAATGGGTCAGCTACTCAGGACGAGTCAGCACCACCTAGCCTTACGTAACATACATTGCTTTTTTGCGAATAGTTGATGAATGCGTCTATAGCTTCAATTTAAAATCGGACGTCATTTACCTCAAGAAAAACTTTTAAAAGAATATTACTCAATTAGATAGTGACTACTTCAAATTTGGCGAAAAGTTTGCTGAATGGATATCAATGAGATAGGTCATTAGAACGCTTCTTTGAAGTTTCAGATTTAGACGTTGCAGCCACTAAAAACGGTTATATCGGGGATCAGAACCCAAACGGAGCTAGGAATCTGATGCAACTCGCTTTTGTACCTTTCTTGACGTAATTACACTTAGTTTGCACAATACGTTCGTGGAACTGGTTAAGATAGACTTATTATATTACTGACACGTTTATATCGGGGGATCAAAAGCCGAACGTAGATAACAGCCTGATGCAGCTGGTCATTGTACGTGTCTTGACGCAATTAGGATTAGCTTTCAAAAGAAATGGAACTGGTTCAAGTGTACATTTTTGCCCAAAGTACAAGATATTGACGTCCCAAAACCTGCCATAACCAACAAATTTAACTAAAGAAGAAATGAGGTACATGCATTCTCAAAAAGACCATGCGAGCACACATGCAGTACATGGAAACACGAATGCATTAAAAAAAAAAATGAATTTAAAGGGACTATCCCACCTTCAAAAAAGTCCCGTTTAGGATTCGGAAATGTTACTCATGATATTGTGACGAATTCTGCAAGTTTTTACGCGTTTTCATCGTATACTTTTTGAGATATTGCGACTTTTATATTTCATCGTGACGTCATTTAGATCGGATCTGTGACGTAATGAAGGATTTACTTCATGTCAGTGTGGGGGAAATTTGGCAGCAAATATAGGTATTTGCTCTCAAATATGACTCGGCTCATACAATATCAAAAGTGTCTCTGATTGGCTTATTCGTAAATCAAGTGATACTTCACTTGACCAGGCGTTCAAAAGGCAAATGGCGTCATCAGATTACCGTTAATGGTTAAGAGACTGGGCCTTGCGCAGGGCTCATTTTCAAATGAAGGGAACGAATTTCTTCAACACCACGAGGCCGCGGCGGTTGCAACCAAGATAGATAGTGGTTTCTGGGCCTCGCCGCAAACTTGGCTATCTCAACTCAAACCTAATGTAAATGTGAGATAGTCCCTTTAAGGTGGCATGCAAGCACACATGCAAGACATGGAAGCACGTAAGTTTTTTTTTTTGAGGGTGGCATGCAAGCACGGAAAGTTTTGTTTGTGGAAAATGGCATGTGACTCAGGGCTGCGGAGTCGATGGATTTTCGGCGACTCTGACTCCGACTCCGACTTTCAAAAACCAACTCCGACCCCGACTCCGACTCCGCGCAGAACTGTCGACTCCGACCGACTCCAACTCCCGACTCCGACTCCGCAGCACTGCCAGGACTGCGGAGTCGATTGATTTTCGGTGACTCCAACTCCGACTCC
Organism: Amphibalanus amphitrite; assembly: GCF_019059575.1. Classification (NCBI taxonomy): domain Eukaryota; kingdom Metazoa; phylum Arthropoda; class Thecostraca; order Balanomorpha; family Balanidae; genus Amphibalanus; species Amphibalanus amphitrite. The sequence continues at coordinate 6,347 of NW_024881918.1, read as the reverse complement.
AGATCCGGTTTCCAAAATCGACTCCGACTCCGACTCGACTCCAGGCAGATCTGTCGACTCCGACCGACTCCGACTCCGCAGCCCTGATGTGACTCAGGGCTGCGGAGTCGATGGATTTTCGGCGACTCTGACTCCGACTTTCAAAAACAACTCCGACCCCGACTCCGACTCCGCGCAGAACTGTCGACTCCGACCAACTCCAGCTCCCGACTCCGACTCCGCAGCGCTGCCAGGACTGCGGAGTCGATTGATTTTCGGTGACTCCAACTCCGACTCCTGATCCGGTTTCCAAAATCGACTCCGACTCGACTCCGGGCAGATCTGTCGACTCCGACCGACTCCGACTCCGCAGCCCTGAATTGTGACTCAGGGCTGCGGAGTCGATGGATTTTCGGCGACTCTCACTCCGACTCCGACTTTCAAAAACAACTCCGACCCCGACTCCGACTCCGCGCAGAAGTGTCAACTCCGACCGACTCCAACTCCCGACTCCGACGCCGCAGCACTGCCAGGACAGCGGAGTCGATTGATTTTCGGTGACTCAAACTCCGACTCCAGATCCGGTTTCCAAAATCGACTCCGACTCCGACTCCGCAGCCCTGCGAAGCACACATGCAATCGTACACGCAAGCACATATACATTTTTAAAAAATGAATTTAAGGTGGCATGCAAGCACACATGCAAGACACGCAAGCACGGAAAGTTCTTTTTTTTGTTTTTTTTTTTAATGGAAAATGACATGCAAGCACAAATGCAGTCTCTGAGTGTTGGAATTGGAATAGATTGCTTAATGTCGTTTCGTTTTTAGCCTACCTAAGGTTCAGTAAACCCCTCATTTAATTACGGCGACGGGGTGAGGGATAGCAGTCTCTAGGCAGAACTTACGTCACCTTCCCACTATCCGTATACCTACTTCATTCGATCTAACCTAATTTACCTAAGGGCCTCGCCTGCAATCTCCGGCGAACCGGAGAGCTGTGACTAGCCGTGACGATTCAAAGATCTAATATTCATCCCACGCCTGGGCAAGGTTCCGTAAGTTCATACCTTGGAGACTGCTATGGGAGAAGAACAATGAGCGGGGACAGTGCAGCCTCGAGATTTTTCACCTATGTACTTATTTTCAGGCTCTTTACATCCTCCTACCTAGGTATAATAGAATGAACGCCTAGCGACCTAGTACCACTTTTTTGACAGCTTCCTACCAGTGACGCGTATTGACCAGCTGGTGCATACACCATGAGCGTTATTAATGGCACCGGACCAGCGTAAAAATGTGCAGTTGTGCACTGCTGATGGGTGTGTTAAGGAAAGAAACTCCGGAAGCTCCTACGGTAGAAAGGGCTAAGGGCAGAAAGAAAGAAATACCGGTTGGCCTAGGCCTCCCAGACCCCGAATTCAACACCGACCTGTGTGATATTCTGCTTCCAAACACGTAACGTAACCACCTTGTGGAGCCCATTGACACGCGCGTGACATAGTGTCGGTCGTATTCTATCCGATGAAAAGATAGCATTACTGTGCAGGCCTACCAGTTTTGCGACCCCGCTTGGCGGGTCGTCCGCGACTAACTGAAGTGGACGCTGGCCTTTTAGCCCCGGTTGAAGACCGCTTACGCTTGGGAACACTCATCTCTAGCTGTCTGTGTTTGGACTGAGTCAAATAGATGGGCCTGGCGAGTATCAGGCTTTCTTCTGTAGCTAACATTTTGTTTATAACCGCTACGACTTCCACCATTTGTACATGTCTGCCGGAAGCAGCGAGACATTGCAAAACAATTTCACCTACGTCCTGAACATGATGCTGTCTCCACGCCCTGTGTACGTAATCTGCAATCAAATTTTGCTCCCGTGACCATTCAGCTCCGCCCTCTATCTCTACGTAAAGACGCCACGTTTTGGCGGCATTAATGCGCATTTGGCGCTCAAAAATTTCTGCTTCAATGACGTCATCATTAAGGCGCTGAACATTTATTTCCTGCGCGGTAGGCCATTCTGTCTCAGGAATGTACATGTGCTTTGGATGTTTAACGCGCGAAACTACGACAGTCCAAAAGCCCGGATTGCCCACCCATTCCTTTACTTTAACTTCTACCCGAGACAAAGTGGCACCCTGGCCTTTAAAGCCGGTAAACGCGCTGCCCCCCTCGAGCGGAAAACCTACGCGAAATTCAGAACAGTTATCTTCAGAAACAGCGCTGCCCTTTTTGCGAGATGCACGGCCGCGTTTCACTGCACGGATGGGAACAAGATCATCTGCGTCTTTTATGCCTAGAACGTTTTGACCACCGTTGGCGGTATAGCCAGGAACACGAACGACAATAAACTCGGGCAAATGAGGCGCACACTTTGGTGTGCGCAAAACTAGCTTAACAGGGTCCGCGGTGGCCACTAGTTCATCCAGACAGTTACCCTCTAAATCATTGCCATTTACTTTAACGATGACGCTTCCCACCGGCACCTGATAAACGTTTTCCCTATCTGAATGGGGCGTGTCGATAGGCTCCACAAGTGTCACACCTTCAACACGTACTTTTTCCGCAAAGTCGCGACGGCTAATAGTCACGAGCAAATCATCTTCTAGATATAGGGGACCCACAAACTCTACCTGAGACCCGTTAAATAGCCCGAAGCTGGGTGCTACATTTTCTAGCAGCATCAGCGGCAGACCCCTACACGCAAAGAGAACCGAAGGCACCGCGCGAAACTCTTTTGCCGATAATTTTTGTAATTTCTGAGCCTTCCTGGCTGGCATGTGCTGTGAATTTACGGCCATGACGTGAGCGCTCCTATCTGCAGCAAAATTAACCAGAGCACGAGCATTATCAGATTCTACTGTTGAACGGTTTGCAGCCCACTCACTAAACCAGTGATACCCATGTAACGTTATAGCACATTTCCACGCAGGATCGGCAGACAAATCCTCAGTTGTGGCACAGTTTTCCTTGAGCCACTGAATTTTCTCCGGGGTGGCCTTACCGTATCTCATGGACGGAAGAATCTCCTTAGTAAATTTTGCGGCTACCTCGTCATTTTCAACAGTACGACGCACCTCATTTAAATAAACAGTTTCATAGTCGCCGTCGTACGCGGCGGCGCGAAAACGAGCTACTTCCGCACGTACGCGGTCACTAAGATCAGCGCGGTTTACACCTAGCGTTTTTCTCCACGTTTCATACCCTGGCAAAGTGTCAAGCGCCGGCATTCTGAAAAGTTCACGGAAAGATGCCATACCCAAAATAGAGGCCTCACAGCATGCATTACCGTCGTCCGAGCGCTGACGCAAGCTCCAAATAGGAACATCCCCGATTGGAAAAATTTGCGCTGGATCACCGACAAACAGGACACCTATGTGATCCATGTTAACACCTGCCTGACCGAGACGCTGCATTACCCAACGTATCATGCGACGCTGAATCATTGAAAATTCGTCAAAAATTATCAAACCTAGCTCAGTACTAAGGCTATCACAAAGCTGCAAAAAGCGACGGCTATCCTCGGCCAGCGGCTCGTCCCCTGTTTGGCCCACGCTGATGGCGTATAAGCGGTGAATGGTAGTGGCGCCATGCGCCATGTGAAAAGACGCACATCCTGTCGGCGCCGACAATTTAACTACATCCGTCCACTTGGCAAAATCATCACCTAACATTTCACTGAGCTGATGCACGGCCGAACGCAAAGTAAAAGATTTGCCGGCACCGGGATCTCCTAGCAAGAACGCGCGCAGTGCCTTCGGCGGCGTTTGCCGCAAGTCTACAATATCCGGTCTGACGGGTGGGACCTGACGCGATGAGCCCGCCAGACGCCACTGCTTAACCTGCCTATCGTATGTATCCCACTGGCGACGCGAGCAAGCAAATTCCCTCTGTTGCGTTAAATAGCGCTTTAAAACCGCCGACAGCACGCGCTGACGCCCTGAGAGGGCAGCCAGCGGTGCGTGTGCGACGTCTCCTGTACCGCTAGCGACTAGCCTACGATAATTGCGACGCACTAGGTCGGGATTAACTGGCCTGTCTCCTAGCCAGTCTGCCTGAAAATCAAAACCAGCCGGATTGGCAATGCCGGCCGCGGCCACCCCTGGTACGCAATTTGCTTCCCCATCATCCGCCGACCTATCATCCCCCCGATTACCTAGCATGGCGTCTAGAGCCGTCTGATAAAAACGATCGGGCAAACGCGTCGCATTCGCCTCCGGCTCCACTGGTTCATTTTGTTCTAAAACAACTTCATCTTCGGGATCCGGGTCGTCGCTATCCGACGACTCGGACGCACTCGAATCGTCGTTGGCGTCAGACGGGTGAAAGTGATTATAATACCGCCGCACAAAAGCCGGAACGTCTAAGCCTGTTGACAGCAGACGATGGTACCTACAGATCCAATGGATGCACACCTCAGCCGGTGAAGCCTGCTGAGACGGCATCAGGTCCTCTGCGAGCAAGCAGGGTTCACACCAAAGAACAATATCGCGGGCGTATTTCCAGAAGCCCTGCCTGGACGGATTGGCGCTACTTTTACCGTAGTGTGGCGTCAGACGGACGCACACACGTGACCCGCAAACCTGGTGACGCCGACGGCCAATTGTCATTACCTTTTGATCACCTATCTTTTTCTCAGAGACTACAAAAGTATCAAAAAATTGACGCACCGACATAACGCGCTGAAACTCGTCGGCAGCTATGCCGCCATGATGCACATTATCATTTAGACGCGCGTTGAAATGCTCCAGACGGCTAGCAAACACATACTCTCCGGCATCTTCCGCAGAAATTGGCCGCAGAAGGCGAGTACCACTAAAGCCGAAACCGCGCGCGCGAATATTCCTATACAGCAGAGGCAGCTGCCAATTTTTGTGCATTGCCTGAAAGATTGATTGACACCTAGCCGACGAAACTGCATTATACATTCTCATAACTACGCCAGCGTCTATATTTGCGGTGGCGCCGCGCGTCTCCAGAGCCGTAAGAAGAACATCGGCCGGAGTTCGCACGGGAGCAACTGGCTTAAAGCCGTACTTTAGCGCGTATTCTACGTTAGCATCACCTGACCCAATTGCCAACTGCATTGTGAAAGAAAAGGCTACACCATCGTCTGTAGTTACGCTTTCCCAAACGACAGACGGCGGCCGCGCCAGCCACGCCGGCACGACCGCTTTATCGTCTACGTTATTCAAAATGTGCAAGACGGCGAATGGATCATGCCCTCCCATCCACACGTCATTGCACGCCGTTTCACACTGTTTTATACGCCTATCGTGAGAGTCTGACGCAACGACCGATTCAGTCCGAAGACGACGAGGCATCCGCCTTTTGCACCGAACAACCTCTTTCTTCACTGGTGCCGCGTTAGGATTTACTCTACGTGCTTCCGCGGTGGCTGCCTTGTCGACTTTCAGACGTTTAACTGCACATCCGTCTTTCAGCGACGGTGCTGTACCCCTACCGCTGTGACCCGTGTGGCGAAGTGTACCGTTAATTACGCTCACATACAGCTGGTCAATATAAGCAAAGTCACCGGAGGACATGGCCCTATCGAGCTCGGCGGCCATTCGCGCGCGACAAACGGTTGTTTTCCTATCGTAGGCAAATTCAAATGTGCGCCGACCACCCTTAGTAAAGCCCGCGTTCCAATTTGTGTACATGTTCTCAATGCGCCTAATGTAGGACTGCTGACAAGACTGCCACGCCGCGCGCACCTGTGTCTCGACCGCGCTGCGGGACGTGTCCCGTGCCAGCGTTGGGTCCTCGTTGCGCGCCGCGCGGTCAATCCTTTCAGCCTCAATGCGAAGCTGAACCTGAAGACGATGCAAGAAAGTAGAAAACGATTCACTAATTATATTACGGTGAATGTGAGGATTGGCGTTCGCGCCCCACTCCGCACGCACAATATGGTACGTGGCGAGTAACGCACGCGCGCCAACGCAAGGGTGTCCATTTCCCCAAGAACGCTGTGACCCACGAAACGATGCCCGGATGCTTAAGGGTGTGGCAAATCGAGCGTGTAAATACTGCTCGTCACTAAGTGTTCGCTGGCGGCTGCGCCGTCAGACAGACGATGAATAGCGGGATGGTGGTTATACGGGACGGCCCTAGTTTGCCAAAGATGAACTACGAGCGGAAATCACAACCGCCATGACGGCGGGTCTTCTAGATCACGAATAGCGCCACCATTCGTGCTGTGTGCACGCCAAAAGCATCCGAATCATCCATTTGTTTGAAAACAGAGCAGAGAGCGAGCCAGCGTGCGGCACAATTGGGGATCGTCTACTAGATGTGCTTTTGTGGGGAGGACCATCTGGAAAATCGGTCAGATTAGAGCGACGGTGGCATGCGATTTGAAGAGGTCCCTAC